>NC_143392.1:55076922-55376922 GCF_980474605.1 Leiobunum rupestre | reverse complement strand
GAAAACAATAACCAGACTGACCAAACTTATTTTTGACTTCATTTGGAATAGCAAACAAGAAACCATATCACGCTCTACAATGGTACTACCAATTTTATCCGGGGGAATTGGCGTCCCAGACTTAGAAACCTCACTCGAAGTAGCTACAACAAGAAAGATCTTAAACTGCATCAACAACGAAACTCATCCTGGTCGGGACAGCATAATATATAACTTATCTACAAGCAGCAAGACAGTCCTTGAAATTCCCTGGCAACATAGCAAACCGCACGCACCAGAAGTCCATGACCAATATCGCCACTTCAAATCATCCATCCTGAAAATAAAGAAAAAATTAAAAAGTAACCAAACCATACTTACCCTTACTAACGAAGAAATCCGTCTGTTCCTCCAGCCATTCACAGTTCCTCGAATCGTTGGTCTTCGACCACAAACCAAGTGGGCTCTGACCTTCCGAAGAATTGGATCCAAATCCATTGAAGGCTCACGCCGCGACCTATGTTTCAAATTAATCCACGAAGGTCTTCCGACAAGGGACGTACTCTACGACAGGAAGATGTCTACGACCAGCAAATGCCCGAGATGTCCAGAAAGAGAAACAACCGTCCATTTATTCTACTACTGCGAGACAAGCAAACTAATCTGGAACCATATCCGTCTCTTCTTTAAAGTTAGGTTTGTTCCCTGGTCCACAGTCATCTACCACACGTCACTTCCGGTTCCCCTAAACTGCCTTTACGCTTGCTCCATCATATTCTCCGAAGCCAAATTTCAACTCTGGAAGTCCCGAAATTCCTTAGTGTTTGAAAAACGAAAAGACAGCGCCGACGTCATATTACGCCGCATCCGATTTAATATTCTACGAAGAGCACAACTCGACCACGTTCGCCTTAAGGAACAGGAATTTAAACGTCACTGGTGCGATGATACTTACCCAATAGTCGACACTGCCTCTCGATTGCTTCGTCTCCTCTTTTAACAAATATTTTTAAACATATGCTCCACTTTTTGATTTAAATTTTATTGGCTTTTAACTCTACGTATAGCTATTGTACATATTTTTTGAGGTTTTTTGGAAAAGAATCAATCCGGCGTTCTTCTTTTGGTTCGCGTTAAATTAAGTAAAAATAACACGCGACCAAAAGTAAATGTGAATTTGTAAATATGTAACCATTAACGAATCTTTTAATAAACTATTAAAAGTATCTGTTCTTATCAGCTTAATATCTGATACGGGTCCCATCGGGGCCCAAGATATTAAACTTATTTTTGGACGGCGGCGGAGAGGTCGGAGCTTGCTCCACCTCCGCCACGGGTTGGCCTGGTATTGCAGTTCTTCCAGGATCGGCCCACCTCGCTCAATGAATCTAAAATCAAACACCATATATATATATATATATATATATATATATATATATATTCCTGACGTCATAAGAGGGAAAGTCGTCATTGGCTAGTAGATCATTTTGAAGATTCGGACGGATTTGTTTTGTAATTTTTTACCTTAACTGTCGTACGTTACCAACGGTATGTTTTTTTTAAGTCACTTTCGTTACTAACAGGAGACATGATTAGGAGTTCACAGCCGGCCGCTTTTCGACATTCGCATTGGCAACACGTCTTCCCCTTTAAAAAAATTAACCCCTCCCAAACCATGGTAACTCCGTTCTCGAAACGGACACCATATAAGTTATTTACATCGAGTTACCTAGCGAGGATTGCGGTACTATCGCTGTAGAAATAGGGGACTGTTAAAAGCGGGATGGTTTGGAAAAAACGAGTTTTTGTGTTGCTGATGCCGGGGCGCGTACTACGCGGCAACCACGGTCAATTCGTAGTGCCATATCTCATGACACTTCTCTACAGCTGTTCTGGTAAGCGTGCAGGAGGAAACTCCGTATGATCAAGATCTTACTTTTTCTAATTATCGATTAAGCACGGTTCCATGTTGCCACTTATTTAAAAAAAGACCCAGAGAAAACCGAAGATAAATTATCGCCTTGGCGAACTAGTTAGAAACAGCGTAAAAGAAAATATTTAAAAATAAACAAATTTTATTAGAAAGACTCAAATACCCCGTTAATGAAAAAAAAGAGGGTGAGAGGAAGAGATCAGCCACCGGCACGCCGTGTTCCCTGGTGGTCTCCCTCCCTCCCAAGAAATGACCCCACTCGACGCGGCTTACCGTCGTTGATGGGTCGAGAACCAATGTATTCTGCGTGATATTACCGTTGACGGCTGAAAACGCTCGATGGCCGTCGATCTTTTTGTTTGAAATCAAGAAGTTACCTTCTTTGGTCAGACGTGATGGTTATACACGCTGTCATCTCCAACCACGAGCAATCTGCTTAAACATAATTATGAAATTTGTGAATGCTCAATCTCACTCTTTTTCTTTTTCAACCACCAAAGCCCCCTTTGCCGGTTATCGCTTCTCGGCCTTTTGGCTAAGATCAAAGTGTAGTATCTGTTCTTATCAGCTTAATATCTGATACGGGTCCCATCGGGGCCCAAGATATTAAACTTATTTTTGGACGGCGGCGGAGAGGTCGGAGCTTGCTCCACCTCCGCCACGGGTTGGCCTGGTATTGCAGTTCTTCCAGGATCGGCCCACCTCGCTCAATGAATCTAAAATCAAACACCATATATATATATATATATATATATATATATATATATTCCTGACGTCATAAGAGGGAAAGTCGTCATTGGCTAGTAGATCATTTTGAAGATTCGGACGGATTTGTTTTGTAATTTTTTACCTTAACTGTCGTACGTTACCAACGGTATGTTTTTTTTAAGTCACTTTCGTTACTAACAGGAGACATGATTAGGAGTTCACAGCCGGCCGCTTTTCGACATTCGCATTGGCAACACGTCTTCCCCTTTAAAAAAATTAACCCCTCCCAAACCATGGTAACTCCGTTCTCGAAACGGACACCATATAAGTTATTTACATCGAGTTACCTAGCGAGGATTGCGGTACTATCGCTGTAGAAATAGGGGACTGTTAAAAGCGGGATGGTTTGGAAAAAACGAGTTTTTGTGTTGCTGATGCCGGGGCGCGTACTACGCGGCAACCACGGTCAATTCGTAGTGCCATATCTCATGACACTTCTCTACAGCTGTTCTGGTAAGCGTGCAGGAGGAAACTCCGTATGATCAAGATCTTACTTTTTCTAATTATCGATTAAGCACGGTTCCATGTTGCCACTTATTTAAAAAAAGACCCAGAGAAAACCGAAGATAAATTATCGCCTTGGCGAACTAGTTAGAAACAGCGTAAAAGAAAATATTTAAAAATAAACAAATTTTATTAGAAAGACTCAAATACCCCGTTAATGAAAAAAAAGAGGGTGAGAGGAAGAGATCAGCCACCGGCACGCCGTGTTCCCTGGTGGTCTCCCTCCCTCCCAAGAAATGACCCCACTCGACGCGGCTTACCGTCGTTGATGGGTCGAGAACCAATGTATTCTGCGTGATATTACCGTTGACGGCTGAAAACGCTCGATGGCCGTCGATCTTTTTGTTTGAAATCAAGAAGTTACCTTCTTTGGTCAGACGTGATGGTTATACACGCTGTCATCTCCAACCACGAGCAATCTGCTTAAACATAATTATGAAATTTGTGAATGCTCAATCTCACTCTTTTTCTTTTTCAACCACCAAAGCCCCCTTTGCCGGTTATCGCTTCTCGGCCTTTTGGCTAAGATCAAAGTGTAGTATCTGTTCTTATCAGCTTAATATCTGATACGGGTCCCATCGGGGCCCAAGATATTAAACTTATTTTTGGACGGCGGCGGAGAGGTCGGAGCTTGCTCCACCTCCGCCACGGGTTGGCCTGGTATTGCAGTTCTTCCAGGATCGGCCCACCTCGCTCAATGAATCTAAAATCAAACACCATATATATATATATATATATATATATATATATATTCCTGACGTCATAAGAGGGAAAGTCGTCATTGGCTAGTAGATCATTTTGAAGATTCGGACGGATTTGTTTTGTAATTTTTTACCTTAACTGTCGTACGTTACCAACGGTATGTTTTTTTTAAGTCACTTTCGTTACTAACAGGAGACATGATTAGGAGTTCACAGCCGGCCGCTTTTCGACATTCGCATTGGCAACACGTCTTCCCCTTTAAAAAAATTAACCCCTCCCAAACCATGGTAACTCCGTTCTCGAAACGGACACCATATAAGTTATTTACATCGAGTTACCTAGCGAGGATTGCGGTACTATCGCTGTAGAAATAGGGGACTGTTAAAAGCGGGATGGTTTGGAAAAAACGAGTTTTTGTGTTGCTGATGCCGGGGCGCGTACTACGCGGCAACCACGGTCAATTCGTAGTGCCATATCTCATGACACTTCTCTACAGCTGTTCTGGTAAGCGTGCAGGAGGAAACTCCGTATGATCAAGATCTTACTTTTTCTAATTATCGATTAAGCACGGTTCCATGTTGCCACTTATTTAAAAAAAGACCCAGAGAAAACCGAAGATAAATTATCGCCTTGGCGAACTAGTTAGAAACAGCGTAAAAGAAAATATTTAAAAATAAACAAATTTTATTAGAAAGACTCAAATACCCCGTTAATGAAAAAAAAGAGGGTGAGAGGAAGAGATCAGCCACCGGCACGCCGTGTTCCCTGGTGGTCTCCCTCCCTCCCAAGAAATGACCCCACTCGACGCGGCTTACCGTCGTTGATGGGTCGAGAACCAATGTATTCTGCGTGATATTACCGTTGACGGCTGAAAACGCTCGATGGCCGTCGATCTTTTTGTTTGAAATCAAGAAGTTACCTTCTTTGGTCAGACGTGATGGTTATACACGCTGTCATCTCCAACCACGAGCAATCTGCTTAAACATAATTATGAAATTTGTGAATGCTCAATCTCACTCTTTTTCTTTTTCAACCACCAAAGCCCCCTTTGCCGGTTATCGCTTCTCGGCCTTTTGGCTAAGATCAAAGTGTAGTATCTGTTCTTATCAGCTTAATATCTGATACGGGTCCCATCGGGGCCCAAGATATTAAACTTATTTTTGGACGGCGGCGGAGAGGTCGGAGCTTGCTCCACCTCCGCCACGGGTTGGCCTGGTATTGCAGTTCTTCCAGGATCGGCCCACCTCGCTCAATGAATCTAAAATCAAACACCATATATATATATATATATATATATATATATATATATATATATTCCTGACGTCATAAGAGGGAAAGTCGTCATTGGCTAGTAGATCATTTTGAAGATTCGGACGGATTTGTTTTGTAATTTTTTACCTTAACTGTCGTACGTTACCAACGGTATGTTTTTTTTAAGTCACTTTCGTTACTAACAGGAGACATGATTAGGAGTTCACAGCCGGCCGCTTTTCGACATTCGCATTGGCAACACGTCTTCCCCTTTAAAAAAATTAACCCCTCCCAAACCATGGTAACTCCGTTCTCGAAACGGACACCATATAAGTTATTTACATCGAGTTACCTAGCGAGGATTGCGGTACTATCGCTGTAGAAATAGGGGACTGTTAAAAGCGGGATGGTTTGGAAAAAACGAGTTTTTGTGTTGCTGATGCCGGGGCGCGTACTACGCGGCAACCACGGTCAATTCGTAGTGCCATATCTCATGACACTTCTCTACAGCTGTTCTGGTAAGCGTGCAGGAGGAAACTCCGTATGATCAAGATCTTACTTTTTCTAATTATCGATTAAGCACGGTTCCATGTTGCCACTTATTTAAAAAAAGACCCAGAGAAAACCGAAGATAAATTATCGCCTTGGCGAACTAGTTAGAAACAGCGTAAAAGAAAATATTTAAAAATAAACAAATTTTATTAGAAAGACTCAAATACCCCGTTAATGAAAAAAAAGAGGGTGAGAGGAAGAGATCAGCCACCGGCACGCCGTGTTCCCTGGTGGTCTCCCTCCCTCCCAAGAAATGACCCCACTCGACGCGGCTTACCGTCGTTGATGGGTCGAGAACCAATGTATTCTGCGTGATATTACCGTTGACGGCTGAAAACGCTCGATGGCCGTCGATCTTTTTGTTTGAAATCAAGAAGTTACCTTCTTTGGTCAGACGTGATGGTTATACACGCTGTCATCTCCAACCACGAGCAATCTGCTTAAACATAATTATGAAATTTGTGAATGCTCAATCTCACTCTTTTTCTTTTTCAACCACCAAAGCCCCCTTTGCCGGTTATCGCTTCTCGGCCTTTTGGCTAAGATCAAAGTGTAGTATCTGTTCTTATCAGCTTAATATCTGATACGGGTCCCATCGGGGCCCAAGATATTAAACTTATTTTTGGACGGCGGCGGAGAGGTCGGAGCTTGCTCCACCTCCGCCACGGGTTGGCCTGGTATTGCAGTTCTTCCAGGATCGGCCCACCTCGCTCAATGAATCTAAAATCAAACACCATATATATATATATATATATATATATATATATATATTCCTGACGTCATAAGAGGGAAAGTCGTCATTGGCTAGTAGATCATTTTGAAGATTCGGACGGATTTGTTTTGTAATTTTTTACCTTAACTGTCGTACGTTACCAACGGTATGTTTTTTTTAAGTCACTTTCGTTACTAACAGGAGACATGATTAGGAGTTCACAGCCGGCCGCTTTTCGACATTCGCATTGGCAACACGTCTTCCCCTTTAAAAAAATTAACCCCTCCCAAACCATGGTAACTCCGTTCTCGAAACGGACACCATATAAGTTATTTACATCGAGTTACCTAGCGAGGATTGCGGTACTATCGCTGTAGAAATAGGGGACTGTTAAAAGCGGGATGGTTTGGAAAAAACGAGTTTTTGTGTTGCTGATGCCGGGGCGCGTACTACGCGGCAACCACGGTCAATTCGTAGTGCCATATCTCATGACACTTCTCTACAGCTGTTCTGGTAAGCGTGCAGGAGGAAACTCCGTATGATCAAGATCTTACTTTTTCTAATTATCGATTAAGCACGGTTCCATGTTGCCACTTATTTAAAAAAAGACCCAGAGAAAACCGAAGATAAATTATCGCCTTGGCGAACTAGTTAGAAACAGCGTAAAAGAAAATATTTAAAAATAAACAAATTTTATTAGAAAGACTCAAATACCCCGTTAATGAAAAAAAAGAGGGTGAGAGGAAGAGATCAGCCACCGGCACGCCGTGTTCCCTGGTGGTCTCCCTCCCTCCCAAGAAATGACCCCACTCGACGCGGCTTACCGTCGTTGATGGGTCGAGAACCAATGTATTCTGCGTGATATTACCGTTGACGGCTGAAAACGCTCGATGGCCGTCGATCTTTTTGTTTGAAATCAAGAAGTTACCTTCTTTGGTCAGACGTGATGGTTATACACGCTGTCATCTCCAACCACGAGCAATCTGCTTAAACATAATTATGAAATTTGTGAATGCTCAATCTCACTCTTTTTCTTTTTCAACCACCAAAGCCCCCTTTGCCGGTTATCGCTTCTCGGCCTTTTGGCTAAGATCAAAGTGTAGTATCTGTTCTTATCAGCTTAATATCTGATACGGGTCCCATCGGGGCCCAAGATATTAAACTTATTTTTGGACGGCGGCGGAGAGGTCGGAGCTTGCTCCACCTCCGCCACGGGTTGGCCTGGTATTGCAGTTCTTCCAGGATCGGCCCACCTCGCTCAATGAATCTAAAATCAAACACCATATATATATATATATATATATATATATATATATTCCTGACGTCATAAGAGGGAAAGTCGTCATTGGCTAGTAGATCATTTTGAAGATTCGGACGGATTTGTTTTGTAATTTTTTACCTTAACTGTCGTACGTTACCAACGGTATGTTTTTTTTAAGTCACTTTCGTTACTAACAGGAGACATGATTAGGAGTTCACAGCCGGCCGCTTTTCGACATTCGCATTGGCAACACGTCTTCCCCTTTAAAAAAATTAACCCCTCCCAAACCATGGTAACTCCGTTCTCGAAACGGACACCATATAAGTTATTTACATCGAGTTACCTAGCGAGGATTGCGGTACTATCGCTGTAGAAATAGGGGACTGTTAAAAGCGGGATGGTTTGGAAAAAACGAGTTTTTGTGTTGCTGATGCCGGGGCGCGTACTACGCGGCAACCACGGTCAATTCGTAGTGCCATATCTCATGACACTTCTCTACAGCTGTTCTGGTAAGCGTGCAGGAGGAAACTCCGTATGATCAAGATCTTACTTTTTCTAATTATCGATTAAGCACGGTTCCATGTTGCCACTTATTTAAAAAAAGACCCAGAGAAAACCGAAGATAAATTATCGCCTTGGCGAACTAGTTAGAAACAGCGTAAAAGAAAATATTTAAAAATAAACAAATTTTATTAGAAAGACTCAAATACCCCGTTAATGAAAAAAAAGAGGGTGAGAGGAAGAGATCAGCCACCGGCACGCCGTGTTCCCTGGTGGTCTCCCTCCCTCCCAAGAAATGACCCCACTCGACGCGGCTTACCGTCGTTGATGGGTCGAGAACCAATGTATTCTGCGTGATATTACCGTTGACGGCTGAAAACGCTCGATGGCCGTCGATCTTTTTGTTTGAAATCAAGAAGTTACCTTCTTTGGTCAGACGTGATGGTTATACACGCTGTCATCTCCAACCACGAGCAATCTGCTTAAACATAATTATGAAATTTGTGAATGCTCAATCTCACTCTTTTTCTTTTTCAACCACCAAAGCCCCCTTTGCCGGTTATCGCTTCTCGGCCTTTTGGCTAAGATCAAAGTGTAGTATCTGTTCTTATCAGCTTAATATCTGATACGGGTCCCATCGGGGCCCAAGATATTAAACTTATTTTTGGACGGCGGCGGAGAGGTCGGAGCTTGCTCCACCTCCGCCACGGGTTGGCCTGGTATTGCAGTTCTTCCAGGATCGGCCCACCTCGCTCAATGAATCTAAAATCAAACACCATATATATATATATATATATATATATATATATATTCCTGACGTCATAAGAGGGAAAGTCGTCATTGGCTAGTAGATCATTTTGAAGATTCGGACGGATTTGTTTTGTAATTTTTTACCTTAACTGTCGTACGTTACCAACGGTATGTTTTTTTTAAGTCACTTTCGTTACTAACAGGAGACATGATTAGGAGTTCACAGCCGGCCGCTTTTCGACATTCGCATTGGCAACACGTCTTCCCCTTTAAAAAAATTAACCCCTCCCAAACCATGGTAACTCCGTTCTCGAAACGGACACCATATAAGTTATTTACATCGAGTTACCTAGCGAGGATTGCGGTACTATCGCTGTAGAAATAGGGGACTGTTAAAAGCGGGATGGTTTGGAAAAAACGAGTTTTTGTGTTGCTGATGCCGGGGCGCGTACTACGCGGCAACCACGGTCAATTCGTAGTGCCATATCTCATGACACTTCTCTACAGCTGTTCTGGTAAGCGTGCAGGAGGAAACTCCGTATGATCAAGATCTTACTTTTTCTAATTATCGATTAAGCACGGTTCCATGTTGCCACTTATTTAAAAAAAGACCCAGAGAAAACCGAAGATAAATTATCGCCTTGGCGAACTAGTTAGAAACAGCGTAAAAGAAAATATTTAAAAATAAACAAATTTTATTAGAAAGACTCAAATACCCCGTTAATGAAAAAAAAGAGGGTGAGAGGAAGAGATCAGCCACCGGCACGCCGTGTTCCCTGGTGGTCTCCCTCCCTCCCAAGAAATGACCCCACTCGACGCGGCTTACCGTCGTTGATGGGTCGAGAACCAATGTATTCTGCGTGATATTACCGTTGACGGCTGAAAACGCTCGATGGCCGTCGATCTTTTTGTTTGAAATCAAGAAGTTACCTTCTTTGGTCAGACGTGATGGTTATACACGCTGTCATCTCCAACCACGAGCAATCTGCTTAAACATAATTATGAAATTTGTGAATGCTCAATCTCACTCTTTTTCTTTTTCAACCACCAAAGCCCCCTTTGCCGGTTATCGCTTCTCGGCCTTTTGGCTAAGATCAAAGTGTAGTATCTGTTCTTATCAGCTTAATATCTGATACGGGTCCCATCGGGGCCCAAGATATTAAACTTATTTTTGGACGGCGGCGGAGAGGTCGGAGCTTGCTCCACCTCCGCCACGGGTTGGCCTGGTATTGCAGTTCTTCCAGGATCGGCCCACCTCGCTCAATGAATCTAAAATCAAACACCATATATATATATATATATATATATATATATATATATTCCTGACGTCATAAGAGGGAAAGTCGTCATTGGCTAGTAGATCATTTTGAAGATTCGGACGGATTTGTTTTGTAATTTTTTACCTTAACTGTCGTACGTTACCAACGGTATGTTTTTTTTAAGTCACTTTCGTTACTAACAGGAGACATGATTAGGAGTTCACAGCCGGCCGCTTTTCGACATTCGCATTGGCAACACGTCTTCCCCTTTAAAAAAATTAACCCCTCCCAAACCATGGTAACTCCGTTCTCGAAACGGACACCATATAAGTTATTTACATCGAGTTACCTAGCGAGGATTGCGGTACTATCGCTGTAGAAATAGGGGACTGTTAAAAGCGGGATGGTTTGGAAAAAACGAGTTTTTGTGTTGCTGATGCCGGGGCGCGTACTACGCGGCAACCACGGTCAATTCGTAGTGCCATATCTCATGACACTTCTCTACAGCTGTTCTGGTAAGCGTGCAGGAGGAAACTCCGTATGATCAAGATCTTACTTTTTCTAATTATCGATTAAGCACGGTTCCATGTTGCCACTTATTTAAAAAAAGACCCAGAGAAAACCGAAGATAAATTATCGCCTTGGCGAACTAGTTAGAAACAGCGTAAAAGAAAATATTTAAAAATAAACAAATTTTATTAGAAAGACTCAAATACCCCGTTAATGAAAAAAAAGAGGGTGAGAGGAAGAGATCAGCCACCGGCACGCCGTGTTCCCTGGTGGTCTCCCTCCCTCCCAAGAAATGACCCCACTCGACGCGGCTTACCGTCGTTGATGGGTCGAGAACCAATGTATTCTGCGTGATATTACCGTTGACGGCTGAAAACGCTCGATGGCCGTCGATCTTTTTGTTTGAAATCAAGAAGTTACCTTCTTTGGTCAGACGTGATGGTTATACACGCTGTCATCTCCAACCACGAGCAATCTGCTTAAACATAATTATGAAATTTGTGAATGCTCAATCTCACTCTTTTTCTTTTTCAACCACCAAAGCCCCCTTTGCCGGTTATCGCTTCTCGGCCTTTTGGCTAAGATCAAAGTGTAGTATCTGTTCTTATCAGCTTAATATCTGATACGGGTCCCATCGGGGCCCAAGATATTAAACTTATTTTTGGACGGCGGCGGAGAGGTCGGAGCTTGCTCCACCTCCGCCACGGGTTGGCCTGGTATTGCAGTTCTTCCAGGATCGGCCCACCTCGCTCAATGAATCTAAAATCAAACACCATATATATATATATATATATATATATATATATATATTCCTGACGTCATAAGAGGGAAAGTCGTCATTGGCTAGTAGATCATTTTGAAGATTCGGACGGATTTGTTTTGTAATTTTTTACCTTAACTGTCGTACGTTACCAACGGTATGTTTTTTTTAAGTCACTTTCGTTACTAACAGGAGACATGATTAGGAGTTCACAGCCGGCCGCTTTTCGACATTCGCATTGGCAACACGTCTTCCCCTTTAAAAAAATTAACCCCTCCCAAACCATGGTAACTCCGTTCTCGAAACGGACACCATATAAGTTATTTACATCGAGTTACCTAGCGAGGATTGCGGTACTATCGCTGTAGAAATAGGGGACTGTTAAAAGCGGGATGGTTTGGAAAAAACGAGTTTTTGTGTTGCTGATGCCGGGGCGCGTACTACGCGGCAACCACGGTCAATTCGTAGTGCCATATCTCATGACACTTCTCTACAGCTGTTCTGGTAAGCGTGCAGGAGGAAACTCCGTATGATCAAGATCTTACTTTTTCTAATTATCGATTAAGCACGGTTCCATGTTGCCACTTATTTAAAAAAAGACCCAGAGAAAACCGAAGATAAATTATCGCCTTGGCGAACTAGTTAGAAACAGCGTAAAAGAAAATATTTAAAAATAAACAAATTTTATTAGAAAGACTCAAATACCCCGTTAATGAAAAAAAAGAGGGTGAGAGGAAGAGATCAGCCACCGGCACGCCGTGTTCCCTGGTGGTCTCCCTCCCTCCCAAGAAATGACCCCACTCGACGCGGCTTACCGTCGTTGATGGGTCGAGAACCAATGTATTCTGCGTGATATTACCGTTGACGGCTGAAAACGCTCGATGGCCGTCGATCTTTTTGTTTGAAATCAAGAAGTTACCTTCTTTGGTCAGACGTGATGGTTATACACGCTGTCATCTCCAACCACGAGCAATCTGCTTAAACATAATTATGAAATTTGTGAATGCTCAATCTCACTCTTTTTCTTTTTCAACCACCAAAGCCCCCTTTGCCGGTTATCGCTTCTCGGCCTTTTGGCTAAGATCAAAGTGTAGTATCTGTTCCCAGCTATTTCGCTGAAATCTTGGCCGAAAGGCCGTCAAGCGAGTTTCCCAGCTTTACAGCTAGTTCCTGCGATGCTGACTTACCTGCCGGTATCCTGACGTCTCCGTTCCTGTTCCTGCTCCTGAAGTTGCCGCTGCTGTTTCCGGTTCCTCTGCTGTTCCTGATTCCGCTGCTGCTCTGTTGCTGTACCTGAAAAAATACTTACCTGGTATTTCCCTGACGCCGCTCCTTCTTGGAGCCCTCCTTCAAGACGACCCCCTCCTAGCCTCCATGGCTACGGAGGAAAGAAAGAGAACGGCCCGGCTGGAAGTTAATGCTGACTTTCTTGACGTGGCTCGCACCCTCTACGACCATATTGGACCGATGTGCATCGACACTCTGCAACCTGTTGGGAAAGGAGTATACCTCTTAACCTTCACGACCCTGGCTTTCCTTCATGAAGCTCTTGCCTGTGACAACCTGAAAACTAATGATCAAACCTGGAAACTAACATCTGTCGACGACGACGGTACATGGATAACTATAAAGAATTTACCAAAGTGGATCCAGTGGGATTCAATAATAACTACCCTTCGCCAGTATGGTAATGTAAAAACTTACAAGTTCGATGAGTATCCCCAGCTTAAAGGGGTGAAAAATGGTGACCGCTCGGTTAAAATATTAATGAACAAATCGATTCCCAATGTGGTTTTTTTCGGGCGCATTCGCGCACTAATCTATTATAGAGGCGTGGTGAAAAGATGCTTTTACTGCGATGAAGAAGGACACACCGTATCCACATGCGAGCAAAAGAAGGCCATGCTAGAGGGACGCCCACATGGAATACTTGAAGGCCAGGGTTCGTCTTTGGTCAAAACGACCGAGCACGTCAAGGAGAATGATACCAAGAACACTACAGAAATACCAACAGATCCACAGGAAAACAAAGAATCCAGCCAACAGGACGAAGTTGCAGCCGAGAATCCAGAGCCATCCGACAGCGAAACCGAAATAACCGATCCCAACAGCGAAGACGACGACCATAACGTAGCAACTAGCCCACGATGGGATCCATCATCCTGGCGCTATGGGCAATTACCAGACCTCAAACCACTTACCAGATTTGAACTCCAAGCACTCTACGAAACAATCCACAACAGGGCCCCCACACATATTGAACCCTTAAACCGACAGGCAGATGCGATCCTCAACCAAATCACCGAACTCTTGAAAAACTTTCCGAAACGGCGTCGCAGCAATACCCCTAAAAAAGAAATGAAAAAAGGAAAAACATGTATATAAAATTAATTTTTATATTTTAACTTAGTTTTGCTCGTTTTTAACTCTACAATGTAACTTAGTTTTTATGCTCGTTTATTATGAATTGTACTTTTTTTTTTCTTTCTGAACGATTAGTCGCGCTAATTTAATTAATTAAAACGCGACCAAATATAACAAATGTAAAAATGTAAAACCAAACGAAGCTTTTAATAAACAATTAAAAGTATCTGTTCTTATCAGCTTAATATCTGATACGGGTCCCATCGGGGCCCAAGATATTAAACTTATTTTTGGACGGCGGCGGAGAGGTCGGAGCTTGCTCCACCTCCGCCACGGGTTGGCCTGGTATTGCAGTTCTTCCAGGATCGGCCCACCTCGCTCAATGAATCTAAAATCAAACACCATATATATATATATATATATATATATATATATATTCCTGACGTCATAAGAGGGAAAGTCGTCATTGGCTAGTAGATCATTTTGAAGATTCGGACGGATTTGTTTTGTAATTTTTTACCTTAACTGTCGTACGTTACCAACGGTATGTTTTTTTTAAGTCACTTTCGTTACTAACAGGAGACATGATTAGGAGTTCACAGCCGGCCGCTTTTCGACATTCGCATTGGCAACACGTCTTCCCCTTTAAAAAAATTAACCCCTCCCAAACCATGGTAACTCCGTTCTCGAAACGGACACCATATAAGTTATTTACATCGAGTTACCTAGCGAGGATTGCGGTACTATCGCTGTAGAAATAGGGGACTGTTAAAAGCGGGATGGTTTGGAAAAAACGAGTTTTTGTGTTGCTGATGCCGGGGCGCGTACTACGCGGCAACCACGGTCAATTCGTAGTGCCATATCTCATGACACTTCTCTACAGCTGTTCTGGTAAGCGTGCAGGAGGAAACTCCGTATGATCAAGATCTTACTTTTTCTAATTATCGATTAAGCACGGTTCCATGTTGCCACTTATTTAAAAAAAGACCCAGAGAAAACCGAAGATAAATTATCGCCTTGGCGAACTAGTTAGAAACAGCGTAAAAGAAAATATTTAAAAATAAACAAATTTTATTAGAAAGACTCAAATACCCCGTTAATGAAAAAAAAGAGGGTGAGAGGAAGAGATCAGCCACCGGCACGCCGTGTTCCCTGGTGGTCTCCCTCCCTCCCAAGAAATGACCCCACTCGACGCGGCTTACCGTCGTTGATGGGTCGAGAACCAATGTATTCTGCGTGATATTACCGTTGACGGCTGAAAACGCTCGATGGCCGTCGATCTTTTTGTTTGAAATCAAGAAGTTACCTTCTTTGGTCAGACGTGATGGTTATACACGCTGTCATCTCCAACCACGAGCAATCTGCTTAAACATAATTATGAAATTTGTGAATGCTCAATCTCACTCTTTTTCTTTTTCAACCACCAAAGCCCCCTTTGCCGGTTATCGCTTCTCGGCCTTTTGGCTAAGATCAAAGTGTAGTATCTGTTCTTATCAGCTTAATATCTGATACGGGTCCCATCGGGGCCCAAGATATTAAACTTATTTTTGGACGGCGGCGGAGAGGTCGGAGCTTGCTCCACCTCCGCCACGGGTTGGCCTGGTATTGCAGTTCTTCCAGGATCGGCCCACCTCGCTCAATGAATCTAAAATCAAACACCATATATATATATATATATATATATATATATATTCCTGACGTCATAAGAGGGAAAGTCGTCATTGGCTAGTAGATCATTTTGAAGATTCGGACGGATTTGTTTTGTAATTTTTTACCTTAACTGTCGTACGTTACCAACGGTATGTTTTTTTTAAGTCACTTTCGTTACTAACAGGAGACATGATTAGGAGTTCACAGCCGGCCGCTTTTCGACATTCGCATTGGCAACACGTCTTCCCCTTTAAAAAAATTAACCCCTCCCAAACCATGGTAACTCCGTTCTCGAAACGGACACCATATAAGTTATTTACATCGAGTTACCTAGCGAGGATTGCGGTACTATCGCTGTAGAAATAGGGGACTGTTAAAAGCGGGATGGTTTGGAAAAAACGAGTTTTTGTGTTGCTGATGCCGGGGCGCGTACTACGCGGCAACCACGGTCAATTCGTAGTGCCATATCTCATGACACTTCTCTACAGCTGTTCTGGTAAGCGTGCAGGAGGAAACTCCGTATGATCAAGATCTTACTTTTTCTAATTATCGATTAAGCACGGTTCCATGTTGCCACTTATTTAAAAAAAGACCCAGAGAAAACCGAAGATAAATTATCGCCTTGGCGAACTAGTTAGAAACAGCGTAAAAGAAAATATTTAAAAATAAACAAATTTTATTAGAAAGACTCAAATACCCCGTTAATGAAAAAAAAGAGGGTGAGAGGAAGAGATCAGCCACCGGCACGCCGTGTTCCCTGGTGGTCTCCCTCCCTCCCAAGAAATGACCCCACTCGACGCGGCTTACCGTCGTTGATGGGTCGAGAACCAATGTATTCTGCGTGATATTACCGTTGACGGCTGAAAACGCTCGATGGCCGTCGATCTTTTTGTTTGAAATCAAGAAGTTACCTTCTTTGGTCAGACGTGATGGTTATACACGCTGTCATCTCCAACCACGAGCAATCTGCTTAAACATAATTATGAAATTTGTGAATGCTCAATCTCACTCTTTTTCTTTTTCAACCACCAAAGCCCCCTTTGCCGGTTATCGCTTCTCGGCCTTTTGGCTAAGATCAAAGTGTAGTATCTGTTCTTATCAGCTTAATATCTGATACGGGTCCCATCGGGGCCCAAGATATTAAACTTATTTTTGGACGGCGGCGGAGAGGTCGGAGCTTGCTCCACCTCCGCCACGGGTTGGCCTGGTATTGCAGTTCTTCCAGGATCGGCCCACCTCGCTCAATGAATCTAAAATCAAACACCATATATATATATATATATATATATATATATATATTCCTGACGTCATAAGAGGGAAAGTCGTCATTGGCTAGTAGATCATTTTGAAGATTCGGACGGATTTGTTTTGTAATTTTTTACCTTAACTGTCGTACGTTACCAACGGTATGTTTTTTTTAAGTCACTTTCGTTACTAACAGGAGACATGATTAGGAGTTCACAGCCGGCCGCTTTTCGACATTCGCATTGGCAACACGTCTTCCCCTTTAAAAAAATTAACCCCTCCCAAACCATGGTAACTCCGTTCTCGAAACGGACACCATATAAGTTATTTACATCGAGTTACCTAGCGAGGATTGCGGTACTATCGCTGTAGAAATAGGGGACTGTTAAAAGCGGGATGGTTTGGAAAAAACGAGTTTTTGTGTTGCTGATGCCGGGGCGCGTACTACGCGGCAACCACGGTCAATTCGTAGTGCCATATCTCATGACACTTCTCTACAGCTGTTCTGGTAAGCGTGCAGGAGGAAACTCCGTATGATCAAGATCTTACTTTTTCTAATTATCGATTAAGCACGGTTCCATGTTGCCACTTATTTAAAAAAAGACCCAGAGAAAACCGAAGATAAATTATCGCCTTGGCGAACTAGTTAGAAACAGCGTAAAAGAAAATATTTAAAAATAAACAAATTTTATTAGAAAGACTCAAATACCCCGTTAATGAAAAAAAAGAGGGTGAGAGGAAGAGATCAGCCACCGGCACGCCGTGTTCCCTGGTGGTCTCCCTCCCTCCCAAGAAATGACCCCACTCGACGCGGCTTACCGTCGTTGATGGGTCGAGAACCAATGTATTCTGCGTGATATTACCGTTGACGGCTGAAAACGCTCGATGGCCGTCGATCTTTTTGTTTGAAATCAAGAAGTTACCTTCTTTGGTCAGACGTGATGGTTATACACGCTGTCATCTCCAACCACGAGCAATCTGCTTAAACATAATTATGAAATTTGTGAATGCTCAATCTCACTCTTTTTCTTTTTCAACCACCAAAGCCCCCTTTGCCGGTTATCGCTTCTCGGCCTTTTGGCTAAGATCAAAGTGTAGTATCTGTTCTTATCAGCTTAATATCTGATACGGGTCCCATCGGGGCCCAAGATATTAAACTTATTTTTGGACGGCGGCGGAGAGGTCGGAGCTTGCTCCACCTCCGCCACGGGTTGGCCTGGTATTGCAGTTCTTCCAGGATCGGCCTACCTCGCTCAATGAATCTAAAATCAAACACCATATATATATATATATATATATATATATATATATATATTCCTGACGTCATAAGAGGGAAAGTCGTCATTGGCTAGTAGATCATTTTGAAGATTCGGACGGATTTGTTTTGTAATTTTTTACCTTAACTGTCGTACGTTACCAACGGTATGTTTTTTTTAAGTCACTTTCGTTACTAACAGGAGACATGATTAGGAGTTCACAGCCGGCCGCTTTTCGACATTCGCATTGGCAACACGTCTTCCCCTTTAAAAAAATTAACCCCTCCCAAACCATGGTAACTCCGTTCTCGAAACGGACACCATATAAGTTATTTACATCGAGTTACCTAGCGAGGATTGCGGTACTATCGCTGTAGAAATAGGGGACTGTTAAAAGCGGGATGGTTTGGAAAAAACGAGTTTTTGTGTTGCTGATGCCGGGGCGCGTACTACGCGGCAACCACGGTCAATTCGTAGTGCCATATCTCATGACACTTCTCTACAGCTGTTCTGGTAAGCGTGCAGGAGGAAACTCCGTATGATCAAGATCTTACTTTTTCTAATTATCGATTAAGCACGGTTCCATGTTGCCACTTATTTAAAAAAAGACCCAGAGAAAACCGAAGATAAATTATCGCCTTGGCGAACTAGTTAGAAACAGCGTAAAAGAAAATATTTAAAAATAAACAAATTTTATTAGAAAGACTCAAATACCCCGTTAATGAAAAAAAAGAGGGTGAGAGGAAGAGATCAGCCACCGGCACGCCGTGTTCCCTGGTGGTCTCCCTCCCTCCCAAGAAATGACCCCACTCGACGCGGCTTACCGTCGTTGATGGGTCGAGAACCAATGTATTCTGCGTGATATTACCGTTGACGGCTGAAAACGCTCGATGGCCGTCGATCTTTTTGTTTGAAATCAAGAAGTTACCTTCTTTGGTCAGACGTGATGGTTATACACGCTGTCATCTCCAACCACGAGCAATCTGCTTAAACATAATTATGAAATTTGTGAATGCTCAATCTCACTCTTTTTCTTTTTCAACCACCAAAGCCCCCTTTGCCGGTTATCGCTTCTCGGCCTTTTGGCTAAGATCAAAGTGTAGTATCTGTTCTTATCAGCTTAATATCTGATACGGGTCCCATCGGGGCCCAAGATATTAAACTTATTTTTGGACGGCGGCGGAGAGGTCGGAGCTTGCTCCACCTCCGCCACGGGTTGGCCTGGTATTGCAGTTCTTCCAGGATCGGCCCACCTCGCTCAATGAATCTAAAATCAAACACCATATATATATATATATATATATATATATATATTCCTGACGTCATAAGAGGGAAAGTCGTCATTGGCTAGTAGATCATTTTGAAGATTCGGACGGATTTGTTTTGTAATTTTTTACCTTAACTGTCGTACGTTACCAACGGTATGTTTTTTTTAAGTCACTTTCGTTACTAACAGGAGACATGATTAGGAGTTCACAGCCGGCCGCTTTTCGACATTCGCATTGGCAACACGTCTTCCCCTTTAAAAAAATTAACCCCTCCCAAACCATGGTAACTCCGTTCTCGAAACGGACACCATATAAGTTATTTACATCGAGTTACCTAGCGAGGATTGCGGTACTATCGCTGTAGAAATAGGGGACTGTTAAAAGCGGGATGGTTTGGAAAAAACGAGTTTTTGTGTTGCTGATGCCGGGGCGCGTACTACGCGGCAACCACGGTCAATTCGTAGTGCCATATCTCATGACACTTCTCTACAGCTGTTCTGGTAAGCGTGCAGGAGGAAACTCCGTATGATCAAGATCTTACTTTTTCTAATTATCGATTAAGCACGGTTCCATGTTGCCACTTATTTAAAAAAAGACCCAGAGAAAACCGAAGATAAATTATCGCCTTGGCGAACTAGTTAGAAACAGCGTAAAAGAAAATATTTAAAAATAAACAAATTTTATTAGAAAGACTCAAATACCCCGTTAATGAAAAAAAAGAGGGTGAGAGGAAGAGATCAGCCACCGGCACGCCGTGTTCCCTGGTGGTCTCCCTCCCTCCCAAGAAATGACCCCACTCGACGCGGCTTACCGTCGTTGATGGGTCGAGAACCAATGTATTCTGCGTGATATTACCGTTGACGGCTGAAAACGCTCGATGGCCGTCGATCTTTTTGTTTGAAATCAAGAAGTTACCTTCTTTGGTCAGACGTGATGGTTATACACGCTGTCATCTCCAACCACGAGCAATCTGCTTAAACATAATTATGAAATTTGTGAATGCTCAATCTCACTCTTTTTCTTTTTCAACCACCAAAGCCCCCTTTGCCGGTTATCGCTTCTCGGCCTTTTGGCTAAGATCAAAGTGTAGTATCTGTTCTTATCAGCTTAATATCTGATACGGGTCCCATCGGGGCCCAAGATATTAAACTTATTTTTGGACGGCGGCGGAGAGGTCGGAGCTTGCTCCACCTCCGCCACGGGTTGGCCTGGTATTGCAGTTCTTCCAGGATCGGCCCACCTCGCTCAATGAATCTAAAATCAAACACCATATATATATATATATATATATATATATATTCCTGACGTCATAAGAGGGAAAGTCGTCATTGGCTAGTAGATCATTTTGAAGATTCGGACGGATTTGTTTTGTAATTTTTTACCTTAACTGTCGTACGTTACCAACGGTATGTTTTTTTTAAGTCACTTTCGTTACTAACAGGAGACATGATTAGGAGTTCACAGCCGGCCGCTTTTCGACATTCGCATTGGCAACACGTCTTCCCCTTTAAAAAAATTAACCCCTCCCAAACCATGGTAACTCCGTTCTCGAAACGGACACCATATAAGTTATTTACATCGAGTTACCTAGCGAGGATTGCGGTACTATCGCTGTAGAAATAGGGGACTGTTAAAAGCGGGATGGTTTGGAAAAAACGAGTTTTTGTGTTGCTGATGCCGGGGCGCGTACTACGCGGCAACCACGGTCAATTCGTAGTGCCATATCTCATGACACTTCTCTACAGCTGTTCTGGTAAGCGTGCAGGAGGAAACTCCGTATGATCAAGATCTTACTTTTTCTAATTATCGATTAAGCACGGTTCCATGTTGCCACTTATTTAAAAAAAGACCCAGAGAAAACCGAAGATAAATTATCGCCTTGGCGAACTAGTTAGAAACAGCGTAAAAGAAAATATTTAAAAATAAACAAATTTTATTAGAAAGACTCAAATACCCCGTTAATGAAAAAAAAGAGGGTGAGAGGAAGAGATCAGCCACCGGCACGCCGTGTTCCCTGGTGGTCTCCCTCCCTCCCAAGAAATGACCCCACTCGACGCGGCTTACCGTCGTTGATGGGTCGAGAACCAATGTATTCTGCGTGATATTACCGTTGACGGCTGAAAACGCTCGATGGCCGTCGATCTTTTTGTTTGAAATCAAGAAGTTACCTTCTTTGGTCAGACGTGATGGTTATACACGCTGTCATCTCCAACCACGAGCAATCTGCTTAAACATAATTATGAAATTTGTGAATGCTCAATCTCACTCTTTTTCTTTTTCAACCACCAAAGCCCCCTTTGCCGGTTATCGCTTCTCGGCCTTTTGGCTAAGATCAAAAAATATTTGGCGGTTCGGCCGCCAAAACTATTTGATCACGTACGCCGGCGTAGCCCAACAATGCTTTGGCTGCAAAGGCTTAGGCCACAACAAGGCGCAATGCCCGGAGAAAAAGCGGGGAAGCGGCAAAAAAAAGAACGACGCGCAACCGGGGGAGAACGAGGCGCCGTCGGGAGCGACCGAAGCCGAAGCCGAAGAGCGCGGAGAGGAAATCCACGCCGAGAACACATCTATGGTTAACGAGACCGTTAACGCTGAGGATGTGATAGCAGAGGAAAATGTACTTCAAAACGAAGAAGTCAACGTGGAGCCGCCCAAACAAGATGACCCGGCGTTAAACCTTTTCGACGCTATCATGGAAGAGTTCGTGGCTTCTTCGCAGGTCACACCGATCGTCTCGTACAGCAACGCCCTCACGCATTCCTACCAAAAGCAAGTTGTGCCGTCCACACTTCCTGTCTTCAACAAGTTTACACCCCTGAAGCGTCTAAAACAAGTCTCACCGTCCAACGCGAATCAAACGTCGCCTAAGAAAGCGAGAAACCAGAGTGATAGCGATTCGGAAAGTGATGTAAGATTTTAATAGTTTTTCTTAATTGCCTATTTTTTCATTAGTCATTAATAGCTTAATTTTTTTAGTAACCACCCTAATTTTAGACTTTTTCTCTTTAGTAACTTCCTATGCCTTATTATTAGTAATTTTAATTTCAATTCTAATGTTCCATTGTAAACTAAATTTTTGCACACTTAATTGTAACGGTTTGAGAAGCAGACTCAAGGCTGTGGACACTGCCGCCTTTGTCGGTGCCCACGGCTTTGACTTTGTCTTCCTCCAAGAAACGCACTGGTTATACACTGATAACTGGCAAGCTATCCGATCGCTATTCCCTGGTTATAAGATTTATTACTCGAGTGCCGATTCGCGCTCTAGTTGCGGCACGGCCATTTTGCTTCGTGACGTTTTCGCGAATTCCGTGACGGGCTTCAGGTGTGACAACCGGGGTCGTGTTACAAGCGTGAATGTGCGCATTCATGATCAGCTGTTCCGTCTCGTGTCAGTTTACGCTCCGTGTCGACCGGCCCAAAGACGCGAGTTTTTCGTTAAACTATTTGAATTTTTCGGCGGGAAATTCGACCGTTTGATAATTGGAGGAGATTTCAACTGCGTTCTAGACCCAAACTTAGACCGAGATGTTCCCTTAGTGGACCATGTAGACCACAGCGCCTCTACTCTAGCTACACTCATCACTGATATGACGCTTTACGACTCCTGGCGTTACCTCCATCCAACGACCAAAGCGTATTCTTGGCATTCTAGCCACGCGAACTCTCGTTTAGACACTTTTTACGTCTCACAATGTAACAATTTAGTTCCCCAAACGGCCGAAATCTTGCCTTTGCGACAGATTTCGGACCATGACGCCGTCCTTTTGTCACTACTCGTTTCGGCGCCCCAATCGCGCGCCCCGAGTGCCTGGCGCCTCAACACCGCCATTCTGACTGACGACAACGCCGAAGACCATAGAGTCGAACTCCGTCGAATTCTCGCGAAGGTCGATTGCGTCTCGGCGTGGGAAGTCGCGAAACAAGATGTCGCGTCGTATTTCCGTCGCGTCGGAAAAGAGCGTGCTACCAAACGTAGGAAAGAAGTCGCGTTTCTTCTATGGGCCCTTCAAAAAGTGTCCCGAGTGACTCCCGAAACGACCGCGACCGTGAGCGCCAAAGAAGAGATTCTGAATCTCCTCCACGCGGAGTACAATACCCAATATCGGGACAAACAAGATCGAGCCCTCGCTGACACTTTGAAAGACGAGGATTCCTTCACGGCTTCATTCTACCGCCGAACGCGAGCGCCCATGAACTATGTTGAAATTCGCGAAGTTGTTACTGCCAAGGGAGTTTCAACTGACGAAAACGTAGTCCACGACGAATTCCTCCAGTACTTTCAATCTCTCTATGATATCGAGACAACCGCTGATCCCGTCCAGTTTTTCCAGTCCCGCTGCGAACATCTTCCCAGGCTTTCGGATTTGGATAGAGACTTTTTAGAAGTCGCGATCTCAGACGTCGAGGTGTCAAAAGCGTTGCGCGGCTTGAAAAGCGGCAAGGCTCCTGGACCAGACGGTCTCCCCGCCGAATTCTATCGGTTCATGTGGGCTGATCTTAAGCCTATTCTGATTAACATTTTCAACGATCTCCTGAACGGAGAGCCATTCCCAGAAACATTTCGCGAAGGCCACGTCGTCTTAATCTGTAAAGACACGGACAAGAAAGCCTCCCCTTCCGCGTGGCGGCCTATTACGAAAATAAACACGGACAGAAAACTGTTCGCTAAGATCCTCGACTCGCGTTCATCCAAAGTCACCGGCACCATCATTGGCACTAACCAGACTTGCGGGGTTAGAGGGCGTCAGCCGCTATTTAACCTTGTTATGCTCCGAGATATCCTTGTGGATTACACCGAGCGGGATCGTTGCGGCTTCCTTCTCGCTGTAGACTTCGAAAAAGCCTTCGACCGCGTTAATCACCAGTTTCTCTGGCAGACTCTCGCGCGTTTCGGCTTCGGTCAGCGTTTCGTCAGCATCCTGAAAAATATGTACGAAAAAAACATTAGTCAACTTACCATCAACTCGCATCCGTCGGAACCATTCCAGATCAAAAGGGGCGTTCGTCAAGGCTGTCCCCTATCACCCAGCCTGTTCTGCCTCGCTCTGGAGCCGCTCCTCTTTGCAGCGAGCCACAGTCTGGACATTCGTGGCCTCCACTGCCCGGGAACGGCCGTCTCTAGTCAACAAATTTATGCCGCTCACGCGGACGACGCCAATTTCATGTTGGAGGACATCGCTTCGGTTCGGGGTACGCTACGGCTCCTCGACGACTTTTGCGCTGTCTCCGGCAGCAAGTTAAACGCCACCAAGAGCCAACTTGCTCGAATCGGTGGCAAAGCCCTCGAGTTGATTCCCGCGACGTTACCAATAAAGGAAACCACAGAACCAGTGAAAATCCTAGGTGTACTGTTCTCAGCCCACGGAGTAGCCCATAGTAACGAGACTCGCTTTGTTGAGAAATTCTCAACTTCTTTGGACGCGTGGGCGGACAACACTTTTTGTTTCCGCACCCGCGTCCAACTCATCAAGCAAATCGCCCTACCAAAATTGACTTACCCAGTTCCTCTCGTGGTTTTCTCGCCTGCCACGATTGCAACAGTCAACAGGAAGATTTTCTCATTCGTTTGGGGAGACAAGCAAGAACTTATCGCGCGGCAAACTCTTTGCCTCGACTGTAACGATGGCGGCCTCGGGGTTCCGCTCCTCGAAAACGAGCTTCACGCTCTCGCCTTGACCCGGTATTCGTCGTGCTTAGCAGCGAAGGACCATCCAGTTAGCGCCACAGTTTCATTCCACCTTTCCACGAGTTCAAAGACAATTTTTAAAGTACCTTGGGACGTGTCCGCTATGCACGCTCGCGACGTTCATCCAAATTATGTACCTTCAAAAACAACGGCGGCTTTGGTTTTGAAGTCAAAACCCGACACTGATCTTCTCAAGATTTCTAACAAGAGTGTGAAAGCTCTTCTCCAGAGACCAGTTGTACCACGGATATTTACGCTTCAGCCGCACGTCAAGTGGAAAACGGCTTTTAGCCGACTTTCCAACAAAGCACTTACCGGTTCTCGTCGCGATTTCGCGTACAAAGTATTCCACGAAGTTGTCCCAGTTCGTGACGTTCTATACGACCGCAACATGTGCGCTACTCGCTCATGTCCGTTCTGTCCCAAAAATGAGACCATCCAGCACCTGTTATACGACTGCGACATAGCAAAACTCCTCAGAAACCGTGTCCGCGAGTTCTTGGGAGTTAAGTTTATCTCGTGGCAGACTGTGTGCCACTTCGTACCCCTTCCGGTTCCCGTGTCACTGATACACGCAACACTAGTATTGTTGGCGGAAATCAACTTCCAGATATGGAAAGCGAGAAACCGCTTAATTTTTGAAAAAAAACGTGACACTGCACTCGTCGTATTAGAACGCGTTCGCCTCCATATGGCTATGAGGGCACGGGCAGATAAATTACGTCTCTCACGAGACAAATTTGAAGAATACTGGCATAACCCTGTAAAACCTTTTTTTGCAATTCGTGATGACACAATTAAACTACTTTTTTAGCTTTTAACGCGTAAAGTTGTAAAAGTCTTTAATTATAGACAAACCCATAGTACAAATAACATAAACAATGTATAACAAAGGATTAAATCCACGTAACTGAAAAATGTTTAAAAAATAAAATAATATAAAATCGTACCTGCAATAAAAATGTAAAGAATTTAAACTTACCTGGA
This sequence comes from Leiobunum rupestre, assembly GCF_980474605.1. Lineage (NCBI taxonomy): Eukaryota > Metazoa > Arthropoda > Arachnida > Opiliones > Sclerosomatidae > Leiobunum > Leiobunum rupestre. Next base: position 55,351,021 of record NC_143392.1, on the reverse strand, counting down.
AAATTAATTAACTTAGCCTAACGTACCTGAAATTATAAAATGTTATTAAAATGAAAGTACCTGGAAAAAAAAATTTTACTTAGCTTAACTTACCTGAAATTTAATAAATGTTATTAAAATAAAAGTACCTGAAATACAAAATGTTCAAAATATTACACGTACCTGGCAAATATGATATAAACGTACCTGGAAAATGTTACACAAACGTACCTGTAAAATAGAAAATGCAAATTAAATGTATCTGAAAATTATTTGAGGGTACCTAAAGACGCACCTGAAAAATAAAAAAAATATATAAAAAGTAAAAATTTAAATTTAAAAGTTTAAACTTACCTTGAAAAATAAGAACTTGTTGTTAAAAATAGTCTATGCAAATATTAACTTTTCAAAATTTATCAATTAAATGTAAATATGTAAATTTCTTTAATCAATTTGTGTTCAGAATCCATATGAGGATCTGTTCATGTATATGTGCTTTTCTTTAATAAACTATTTCAGTATCTGTTCTTATCAGCTTAATATCTGATACGGGTCCCATCGGGGCCCAAGATATTAAACTTATTTTTGGACGGCGGCGGAGAGGTCGGAGCTTGCTCCACCTCCGCCACGGGTTGGCCTGGTATTGCAGTTCTTCCAGGATCGGCCCACCTCGCTCAATGAATCTAAAATCAAACACCATATATATATATATATATATATATATATATATATTCCTGACGTCATAAGAGGGAAAGTCGTCATTGGCTAGTAGATCATTTTGAAGATTCGGACGGATTTGTTTTGTAATTTTTTACCTTAACTGTCGTACGTTACCAACGGTATGTTTTTTTTAAGTCACTTTCGTTACTAACAGGAGACATGATTAGGAGTTCACAGCCGGCCGCTTTTCGACATTCGCATTGGCAACACGTCTTCCCCTTTAAAAAAATTAACCCCTCCCAAACCATGGTAACTCCGTTCTCGAAACGGACACCATATAAGTTATTTACATCGAGTTACCTAGCGAGGATTGCGGTACTATCGCTGTAGAAATAGGGGACTGTTAAAAGCGGGATGGTTTGGAAAAAACGAGTTTTTGTGTTGCTGATGCCGGGGCGCGTACTACGCGGCAACCACGGTCAATTCGTAGTGCCATATCTCATGACACTTCTCTACAGCTGTTCTGGTAAGCGTGCAGGAGGAAACTCCGTATGATCAAGATCTTACTTTTTCTAATTATCGATTAAGCACGGTTCCATGTTGCCACTTATTTAAAAAAAGACCCAGAGAAAACCGAAGATAAATTATCGCCTTGGCGAACTAGTTAGAAACAGCGTAAAAGAAAATATTTAAAAATAAACAAATTTTATTAGAAAGACTCAAATACCCCGTTAATGAAAAAAAAGAGGGTGAGAGGAAGAGATCAGCCACCGGCACGCCGTGTTCCCTGGTGGTCTCCCTCCCTCCCAAGAAATGACCCCACTCGACGCGGCTTACCGTCGTTGATGGGTCGAGAACCAATGTATTCTGCGTGATATTACCGTTGACGGCTGAAAACGCTCGATGGCCGTCGATCTTTTTGTTTGAAATCAAGAAGTTACCTTCTTTGGTCAGACGTGATGGTTATACACGCTGTCATCTCCAACCACGAGCAATCTGCTTAAACATAATTATGAAATTTGTGAATGCTCAATCTCACTCTTTTTCTTTTTCAACCACCAAAGCCCCCTTTGCCGGTTATCGCTTCTCGGCCTTTTGGCTAAGATCAAAGTGTAGTATCTGTTCTTATCAGCTTAATATCTGATACGGGTCCCATCGGGGCCCAAGATATTAAACTTATTTTTGGACGGCGGCGGAGAGGTCGGAGCTTGCTCCACCTCCGCCACGGGTTGGCCTGGTATTGCAGTTCTTCCAGGATCGGCCCACCTCGCTCAATGAATCTAAAATCAAACACCATATATATATATATATATATATATATATATTCCTGACGTCATAAGAGGGAAAGTCGTCATTGGCTAGTAGATCATTTTGAAGATTCGGACGGATTTGTTTTGTAATTTTTTACCTTAACTGTCGTACGTTACCAACGGTATGTTTTTTTTAAGTCACTTTCGTTACTAACAGGAGACATGATTAGGAGTTCACAGCCGGCCGCTTTTCGACATTCGCATTGGCAACACGTCTTCCCCTTTAAAAAAATTAACCCCTCCCAAACCATGGTAACTCCGTTCTCGAAACGGACACCATATAAGTTATTTACATCGAGTTACCTAGCGAGGATTGCGGTACTATCGCTGTAGAAATAGGGGACTGTTAAAAGCGGGATGGTTTGGAAAAAACGAGTTTTTGTGTTGCTGATGCCGGGGCGCGTACTACGCGGCAACCACGGTCAATTCGTAGTGCCATATCTCATGACACTTCTCTACAGCTGTTCTGGTAAGCGTGCAGGAGGAAACTCCGTATGATCAAGATCTTACTTTTTCTAATTATCGATTAAGCACGGTTCCATGTTGCCACTTATTTAAAAAAAGACCCAGAGAAAACCGAAGATAAATTATCGCCTTGGCGAACTAGTTAGAAACAGCGTAAAAGAAAATATTTAAAAATAAACAAATTTTATTAGAAAGACTCAAATACCCCGTTAATGAAAAAAAAGAGGGTGAGAGGAAGAGATCAGCCACCGGCACGCCGTGTTCCCTGGTGGTCTCCCTCCCTCCCAAGAAATGACCCCACTCGACGCGGCTTACCGTCGTTGATGGGTCGAGAACCAATGTATTCTGCGTGATATTACCGTTGACGGCTGAAAACGCTCGATGGCCGTCGATCTTTTTGTTTGAAATCAAGAAGTTACCTTCTTTGGTCAGACGTGATGGTTATACACGCTGTCATCTCCAACCACGAGCAATCTGCTTAAACATAATTATGAAATTTGTGAATGCTCAATCTCACTCTTTTTCTTTTTCAACCACCAAAGCCCCCTTTGCCGGTTATCGCTTCTCGGCCTTTTGGCTAAGATCAAAGTGTAGTATCTGTTCTTATCAGCTTAATATCTGATACGGGTCCCATCGGGGCCCAAGATATTAAACTTATTTTTGGACGGCGGCGGAGAGGTCGGAGCTTGCTCCACCTCCGCCACGGGTTGGCCTGGTATTGCAGTTCTTCCAGGATCGGCCCACCTCGCTCAATGAATCTAAAATCAAACACCATATATATATATATATATATATATATATATATATTCCTGACGTCATAAGAGGGAAAGTCGTCATTGGCTAGTAGATCATTTTGAAGATTCGGACGGATTTGTTTTGTAATTTTTTACCTTAACTGTCGTACGTTACCAACGGTATGTTTTTTTTAAGTCACTTTCGTTACTAACAGGAGACATGATTAGGAGTTCACAGCCGGCCGCTTTTCGACATTCGCATTGGCAACACGTCTTCCCCTTTAAAAAAATTAACCCCTCCCAAACCATGGTAACTCCGTTCTCGAAACGGACACCATATAAGTTATTTACATCGAGTTACCTAGCGAGGATTGCGGTACTATCGCTGTAGAAATAGGGGACTGTTAAAAGCGGGATGGTTTGGAAAAAACGAGTTTTTGTGTTGCTGATGCCGGGGCGCGTACTACGCGGCAACCACGGTCAATTCGTAGTGCCATATCTCATGACACTTCTCTACAGCTGTTCTGGTAAGCGTGCAGGAGGAAACTCCGTATGATCAAGATCTTACTTTTTCTAATTATCGATTAAGCACGGTTCCATGTTGCCACTTATTTAAAAAAAGACCCAGAGAAAACCGAAGATAAATTATCGCCTTGGCGAACTAGTTAGAAACAGCGTAAAAGAAAATATTTAAAAATAAACAAATTTTATTAGAAAGACTCAAATACCCCGTTAATGAAAAAAAAGAGGGTGAGAGGAAGAGATCAGCCACCGGCACGCCGTGTTCCCTGGTGGTCTCCCTCCCTCCCAAGAAATGACCCCACTCGACGCGGCTTACCGTCGTTGATGGGTCGAGAACCAATGTATTCTGCGTGATATTACCGTTGACGGCTGAAAACGCTCGATGGCCGTCGATCTTTTTGTTTGAAATCAAGAAGTTACCTTCTTTGGTCAGACGTGATGGTTATACACGCTGTCATCTCCAACCACGAGCAATCTGCTTAAACATAATTATGAAATTTGTGAATGCTCAATCTCACTCTTTTTCTTTTTCAACCACCAAAGCCCCCTTTGCCGGTTATCGCTTCTCGGCCTTTTGGCTAAGATCAAAGTGTAGTATCTGTTCTTATCAGCTTAATATCTGATACGGGTCCCATCGGGGCCCAAGATATTAAACTTATTTTTGGACGGCGGCGGAGAGGTCGGAGCTTGCTCCACCTCCGCCACGGGTTGGCCTGGTATTGCAGTTCTTCCAGGATCGGCCCACCTCGCTCAATGAATCTAAAATCAAACACCATATATATATATATATATATATATATATATTCCTGACGTCATAAGAGGGAAAGTCGTCATTGGCTAGTAGATCATTTTGAAGATTCGGACGGATTTGTTTTGTAATTTTTTACCTTAACTGTCGTACGTTACCAACGGTATGTTTTTTTTAAGTCACTTTCGTTACTAACAGGAGACATGATTAGGAGTTCACAGCCGGCCGCTTTTCGACATTCGCATTGGCAACACGTCTTCCCCTTTAAAAAAATTAACCCCTCCCAAACCATGGTAACTCCGTTCTCGAAACGGACACCATATAAGTTATTTACATCGAGTTACCTAGCGAGGATTGCGGTACTATCGCTGTAGAAATAGGGGACTGTTAAAAGCGGGATGGTTTGGAAAAAACGAGTTTTTGTGTTGCTGATGCCGGGGCGCGTACTACGCGGCAACCACGGTCAATTCGTAGTGCCATATCTCATGACACTTCTCTACAGCTGTTCTGGTAAGCGTGCAGGAGGAAACTCCGTATGATCAAGATCTTACTTTTTCTAATTATCGATTAAGCACGGTTCCATGTTGCCACTTATTTAAAAAAAGACCCAGAGAAAACCGAAGATAAATTATCGCCTTGGCGAACTAGTTAGAAACAGCGTAAAAGAAAATATTTAAAAATAAACAAATTTTATTAGAAAGACTCAAATACCCCGTTAATGAAAAAAAAGAGGGTGAGAGGAAGAGATCAGCCACCGGCACGCCGTGTTCCCTGGTGGTCTCCCTCCCTCCCAAGAAATGACCCCACTCGACGCGGCTTACCGTCGTTGATGGGTCGAGAACCAATGTATTCTGCGTGATATTACCGTTGACGGCTGAAAACGCTCGATGGCCGTCGATCTTTTTGTTTGAAATCAAGAAGTTACCTTCTTTGGTCAGACGTGATGGTTATACACGCTGTCATCTCCAACCACGAGCAATCTGCTTAAACATAATTATGAAATTTGTGAATGCTCAATCTCACTCTTTTTCTTTTTCAACCACCAAAGCCCCCTTTGCCGGTTATCGCTTCTCGGCCTTTTGGCTAAGATCAAAGTGTAGTATCTGTTCTTATCAGCTTAATATCTGATACGGGTCCCATCGGGGCCCAAGATATTAAACTTATTTTTGGACGGCGGCGGAGAGGTCGGAGCTTGCTCCACCTCCGCCACGGGTTGGCCTGGTATTGCAGTTCTTCCAGGATCGGCCCACCTCGCTCAATGAATCTAAAATCAAACACCATATATATATATATATATATATATATATATATATATTCCTGACGTCATAAGAGGGAAAGTCGTCATTGGCTAGTAGATCATTTTGAAGATTCGGACGGATTTGTTTTGTAATTTTTTACCTTAACTGTCGTACGTTACCAACGGTATGTTTTTTTTAAGTCACTTTCGTTACTAACAGGAGACATGATTAGGAGTTCACAGCCGGCCGCTTTTCGACATTCGCATTGGCAACACGTCTTCCCCTTTAAAAAAATTAACCCCTCCCAAACCATGGTAACTCCGTTCTCGAAACGGACACCATATAAGTTATTTACATCGAGTTACCTAGCGAGGATTGCGGTACTATCGCTGTAGAAATAGGGGACTGTTAAAAGCGGGATGGTTTGGAAAAAACGAGTTTTTGTGTTGCTGATGCCGGGGCGCGTACTACGCGGCAACCACGGTCAATTCGTAGTGCCATATCTCATGACACTTCTCTACAGCTGTTCTGGTAAGCGTGCAGGAGGAAACTCCGTATGATCAAGATCTTACTTTTTCTAATTATCGATTAAGCACGGTTCCATGTTGCCACTTATTTAAAAAAAGACCCAGAGAAAACCGAAGATAAATTATCGCCTTGGCGAACTAGTTAGAAACAGCGTAAAAGAAAATATTTAAAAATAAACAAATTTTATTAGAAAGACTCAAATACCCCGTTAATGAAAAAAAGAGGGTGAGAGGAAGAGATCAGCCACCGGCACGCCGTGTTCCCTGGTGGTCTCCCTCCCTCCCAAGAAATGACCCCACTCGACGCGGCTTACCGTCGTTGATGGGTCGAGAACCAATGTATTCTGCGTGATATTACCGTTGACGGCTGAAAACGCTCGATGGCCGTCGATCTTTTTGTTTGAAATCAAGAAGTTACCTTCTTTGGTCAGACGTGATGGTTATACACGCTGTCATCTCCAACCACGAGCAATCTGCTTAAACATAATTATGAAATTTGTGAATGCTCAATCTCACTCTTTTTCTTTTTCAACCACCAAAGCCCCCTTTGCCGGTTATCGCTTCTCGGCCTTTTGGCTAAGATCAAAGTGTAGTATCTGTTCTTATCAGCTTAATATCTGATACGGGTCCCATCGGGGCCCAAGATATTAAACTTATTTTTGGACGGCGGCGGAGAGGTCGGAGCTTGCTCCACCTCCGCCACGGGTTGGCCTGGTATTGCAGTTCTTCCAGGATCGGCCCACCTCGCTCAATGAATCTAAAATCAAACACCATATATATATATATATATATATATATATATATTCCTGACGTCATAAGAGGGAAAGTCGTCATTGGCTAGTAGATCATTTTGAAGATTCGGACGGATTTGTTTTGTAATTTTTTACCTTAACTGTCGTACGTTACCAACGGTATGTTTTTTTTAAGTCACTTTCGTTACTAACAGGAGACATGATTAGGAGTTCACAGCCGGCCGCTTTTCGACATTCGCATTGGCAACACGTCTTCCCCTTTAAAAAAATTAACCCCTCCCAAACCATGGTAACTCCGTTCTCGAAACGGACACCATATAAGTTATTTACATCGAGTTACCTAGCGAGGATTGCGGTACTATCGCTGTAGAAATAGGGGACTGTTAAAAGCGGGATGGTTTGGAAAAAACGAGTTTTTGTGTTGCTGATGCCGGGGCGCGTACTACGCGGCAACCACGGTCAATTCGTAGTGCCATATCTCATGACACTTCTCTACAGCTGTTCTGGTAAGCGTGCAGGAGGAAACTCCGTATGATCAAGATCTTACTTTTTCTAATTATCGATTAAGCACGGTTCCATGTTGCCACTTATTTAAAAAAAGACCCAGAGAAAACCGAAGATAAATTATCGCCTTGGCGAACTAGTTAGAAACAGCGTAAAAGAAAATATTTAAAAATAAACAAATTTTATTAGAAAGACTCAAATACCCCGTTAATGAAAAAAAAGAGGGTGAGAGGAAGAGATCAGCCACCGGCACGCCGTGTTCCCTGGTGGTCTCCCTCCCTCCCAAGAAATGACCCCACTCGACGCGGCTTACCGTCGTTGATGGGTCGAGAACCAATGTATTCTGCGTGATATTACCGTTGACGGCTGAAAACGCTCGATGGCCGTCGATCTTTTTGTTTGAAATCAAGAAGTTACCTTCTTTGGTCAGACGTGATGGTTATACACGCTGTCATCTCCAACCACGAGCAATCTGCTTAAACATAATTATGAAATTTGTGAATGCTCAATCTCACTCTTTTTCTTTTTCAACCACCAAAGCCCCCTTTGCCGGTTATCGCTTCTCGGCCTTTTGGCTAAGATCAAAGTGTAGTATCTGTTCTTATCAGCTTAATATCTGATACGGGTCCCATCGGGGCCCAAGATATTAAACTTATTTTTGGACGGCGGCGGAGAGGTCGGAGCTTGCTCCACCTCCGCCACGGGTTGGCCTGGTATTGCAGTTCTTCCAGGATCGGCCCACCTCGCTCAATGAATCTAAAATCAAACACCATATATATATATATATATATATATATATATATTCCTGACGTCATAAGAGGGAAAGTCGTCATTGGCTAGTAGATCATTTTGAAGATTCGGACGGATTTGTTTTGTAATTTTTTACCTTAACTGTCGTACGTTACCAACGGTATGTTTTTTTTTAAGTCACTTTCGTTACTAACAGGAGACATGATTAGGAGTTCACAGCCGGCCGCTTTTCGACATTCGCATTGGCAACACGTCTTCCCCTTTAAAAAAATTAACCCCTCCCAAACCATGGTAACTCCGTTCTCGAAACGGACACCATATAAGTTATTTACATCGAGTTACCTAGCGAGGATTGCGGTACTATCGCTGTAGAAATAGGGGACTGTTAAAAGCGGGATGGTTTGGAAAAAACGAGTTTTTGTGTTGCTGATGCCGGGGCGCGTACTACGCGGCAACCACGGTCAATTCGTAGTGCCATATCTCATGACACTTCTCTACAGCTGTTCTGGTAAGCGTGCAGGAGGAAACTCCGTATGATCAAGATCTTACTTTTTCTAATTATCGATTAAGCACGGTTCCATGTTGCCACTTATTTAAAAAAAGACCCAGAGAAAACCGAAGATAAATTATCGCCTTGGCGAACTAGTTAGAAACAGCGTAAAAGAAAATATTTAAAAATAAACAAATTTTATTAGAAAGACTCAAATACCCCGTTAATGAAAAAAAAGAGGGTGAGAGGAAGAGATCAGCCACCGGCACGCCGTGTTCCCTGGTGGTCTCCCTCCCTCCCAAGAAATGACCCCACTCGACGCGGCTTACCGTCGTTGATGGGTCGAGAACCAATGTATTCTGCGTGATATTACCGTTGACGGCTGAAAACGCTCGATGGCCGTCGATCTTTTTGTTTGAAATCAAGAAGTTACCTTCTTTGGTCAGACGTGATGGTTATACACGCTGTCATCTCCAACCACGAGCAATCTGCTTAAACATAATTATGAAATTTGTGAATGCTCAATCTCACTCTTTTTCTTTTTCAACCACCAAAGCCCCCTTTGCCGGTTATCGCTTCTCGGCCTTTTGGCTAAGATCAAAGTGTAGTATCTGTTCTTATCAGCTTAATATCTGATACGGGTCCCATCGGGGCCCAAGATATTAAACTTATTTTTGGACGGCGGCGGAGAGGTCGGAGCTTGCTCCACCTCCGCCACGGGTTGGCCTGGTATTGCAGTTCTTCCAGGATCGGCCCACCTCGCTCAATGAATCTAAAATCAAACACCATATATATATATATATATATATATATATATATATTCCTGACGTCATAAGAGGGAAAGTCGTCATTGGCTAGTAGATCATTTTGAAGATTCGGACGGATTTGTTTTGTAATTTTTTACCTTAACTGTCGTACGTTACCAACGGTATGTTTTTTTAAGTCACTTTCGTTACTAACAGGAGACATGATTAGGAGTTCACAGCCGGCCGCTTTTCGACATTCGCATTGGCAACACGTCTTCCCCTTTAAAAAAATTAACCCCTCCCAAACCATGGTAACTCCGTTCTCGAAACGGACACCATATAAGTTATTTACATCGAGTTACCTAGCGAGGATTGCGGTACTATCGCTGTAGAAATAGGGGACTGTTAAAAGCGGGATGGTTTGGAAAAAACGAGTTTTTGTGTTGCTGATGCCGGGGCGCGTACTACGCGGCAACCACGGTCAATTCGTAGTGCCATATCTCATGACACTTCTCTACAGCTGTTCTGGTAAGCGTGCAGGAGGAAACTCCGTATGATCAAGATCTTACTTTTTCTAATTATCGATTAAGCACGGTTCCATGTTGCCACTTATTTAAAAAAAGACCCAGAGAAAACCGAAGATAAATTATCGCCTTGGCGAACTAGTTAGAAACAGCGTAAAAGAAAATATTTAAAAATAAACAAATTTTATTAGAAAGACTCAAATACCCCGTTAATGAAAAAAAAGAGGGTGAGAGGAAGAGATCAGCCACCGGCACGCCGTGTTCCCTGGTGGTCTCCCTCCCTCCCAAGAAATGACCCCACTCGACGCGGCTTACCGTCGTTGATGGGTCGAGAACCAATGTATTCTGCGTGATATTACCGTTGACGGCTGAAAACGCTCGATGGCCGTCGATCTTTTTGTTTGAAATCAAGAAGTTACCTTCTTTGGTCAGACGTGATGGTTATACACGCTGTCATCTCCAACCACGAGCAATCTGCTTAAACATAATTATGAAATTTGTGAATGCTCAATCTCACTCTTTTTCTTTTTCAACCACCAAAGCCCCCTTTGCCGGTTATCGCTTCTCGGCCTTTTGGCTAAGATCAAAGTGTAGTATCTGTTCTTATCAGCTTAATATCTGATACGGGTCCCATCGGGGCCCAAGATATTAAACTTATTTTTGGACGGCGGCGGAGAGGTCGGAGCTTGCTCCACCTCCGCCACGGGTTGGCCTGGTATTGCAGTTCTTCCAGGATCGGCCCACCTCGCTCAATGAATCTAAAATCAAACACCATATATATATATATATATATATATATATATATTCCTGACGTCATAAGAGGGAAAGTCGTCATTGGCTAGTAGATCATTTTGAAGATTCGGACGGATTTGTTTTGTAATTTTTTACCTTAACTGTCGTACGTTACCAACGGTATGTTTTTTTTAAGTCACTTTCGTTACTAACAGGAGACATGATTAGGAGTTCACAGCCGGCCGCTTTTCGACATTCGCATTGGCAACACGTCTTCCCCTTTAAAAAAATTAACCCCTCCCAAACCATGGTAACTCCGTTCTCGAAACGGACACCATATAAGTTATTTACATCGAGTTACCTAGCGAGGATTGCGGTACTATCGCTGTAGAAATAGGGGACTGTTAAAAGCGGGATGGTTTGGAAAAAACGAGTTTTTGTGTTGCTGATGCCGGGGCGCGTACTACGCGGCAACCACGGTCAATTCGTAGTGCCATATCTCATGACACTTCTCTACAGCTGTTCTGGTAAGCGTGCAGGAGGAAACTCCGTATGATCAAGATCTTACTTTTTCTAATTATCGATTAAGCACGGTTCCATGTTGCCACTTATTTAAAAAAAGACCCAGAGAAAACCGAAGATAAATTATCGCCTTGGCGAACTAGTTAGAAACAGCGTAAAAGAAAATATTTAAAAATAAACAAATTTTATTAGAAAGACTCAAATACCCCGTTAATGAAAAAAAAGAGGGTGAGAGGAAGAGATCAGCCACCGGCACGCCGTGTTCCCTGGTGGTCTCCCTCCCTCCCAAGAAATGACCCCACTCGACGCGGCTTACCGTCGTTGATGGGTCGAGAACCAATGTATTCTGCGTGATATTACCGTTGACGGCTGAAAACGCTCGATGGCCGTCGATCTTTTTGTTTGAAATCAAGAAGTTACCTTCTTTGGTCAGACGTGATGGTTATACACGCTGTCATCTCCAACCACGAGCAATCTGCTTAAACATAATTATGAAATTTGTGAATGCTCAATCTCACTCTTTTTCTTTTTCAACCACCAAAGCCCCCTTTGCCGGTTATCGCTTCTCGGCCTTTTGGCTAAGATCAAAGTGTAGTATCTGTTCTTATCAGCTTAATATCTGATACGGGTCCCATCGGGGCCCAAGATATTAAACTTATTTTTGGACGGCGGCGGAGAGGTCGGAGCTTGCTCCACCTCCGCCACGGGTTGGCCTGGTATTGCAGTTCTTCCAGGATCGGCCCACCTCGCTCAATGAATCTAAAATCAAACACCATATATATATATATATATATATATATATATATATTCCTGACGTCATAAGAGGGAAAGTCGTCATTGGCTAGTAGATCATTTTGAAGATTCGGACGGATTTGTTTTGTAATTTTTTACCTTAACTGTCGTACGTTACCAACGGTATGTTTTTTTTAAGTCACTTTCGTTACTAACAGGAGACATGATTAGGAGTTCACAGCCGGCCGCTTTTCGACATTCGCATTGGCAACACGTCTTCCCCTTTAAAAAAATTAACCCCTCCCAAACCATGGTAACTCCGTTCTCGAAACGGACACCATATAAGTTATTTACATCGAGTTACCTAGCGAGGATTGCGGTACTATCGCTGTAGAAATAGGGGACTGTTAAAAGCGGGATGGTTTGGAAAAAACGAGTTTTTGTGTTGCTGATGCCGGGGCGCGTACTACGCGGCAACCACGGTCAATTCGTAGTGCCATATCTCATGACACTTCTCTACAGCTGTTCTGGTAAGCGTGCAGGAGGAAACTCCGTATGATCAAGATCTTACTTTTTCTAATTATCGATTAAGCACGGTTCCATGTTGCCACTTATTTAAAAAAAGACCCAGAGAAAACCGAAGATAAATTATCGCCTTGGCGAACTAGTTAGAAACAGCGTAAAAGAAAATATTTAAAAATAAACAAATTTTATTAGAAAGACTCAAATACCCCGTTAATGAAAAAAAAGAGGGTGAGAGGAAGAGATCAGCCACCGGCACGCCGTGTTCCCTGGTGGTCTCCCTCCCTCCCAAGAAATGACCCCACTCGACGCGGCTTACCGTCGTTGATGGGTCGAGAACCAATGTATTCTGCGTGATATTACCGTTGACGGCTGAAAACGCTCGATGGCCGTCGATCTTTTTGTTTGAAATCAAGAAGTTACCTTCTTTGGTCAGACGTGATGGTTATACACGCTGTCATCTCCAACCACGAGCAATCTGCTTAAACATAATTATGAAATTTGTGAATGCTCAATCTCACTCTTTTTCTTTTTCAACCACCAAAGCCCCCTTTGCCGGTTATCGCTTCTCGGCCTTTTGGCTAAGATCAAAGTGTAGTATCTGTTTCCAATATCAGTTCTATACGGAGATCTTAGTCGGGGGGCGAGAAGTGTTTTTACGCCTTTAGGCGAGTTTGCCTGCTCTGCCACGTTGAATCGTCAGTCGCTGCCGTTCCTGTCTCCAGTCCAGTTCCAGTCCCGGCTGCTGTTCCTGTTTTCCTGTTGCCGCCTGCTACAAGCCAGCGGTTCCTGAGTTCCGGTCTCCGCTTCGGCGGTTTCCACAAACTCTCGCCATGCCTCCTGTAACGTCGAAGTCGACTCCAACGGAGTCCTCGTCTTCGAAGCAGGCCACTGCACGAATCAAATTCGACGGGGTCAATGTAGAAGATTTGGCTATTGCTCTTTTCGACTGCATTGGCCCCAAGAGCATCACAGTCTTCCAAATGATCGGGAAGTCTGAGGCGCAGATATCCTTCAAGGACATCGTATCATACCAAAAGGCTGTTGACGCTGGTATAATCGTTGGGGAGAAGCATTTATCCATCGTTGGAGTTGCTGATCCTGTAACCCAAATCACCGTGAAAGGCGCACCTAGTTGGTGGGAATTAAGCTTTTTAAAGGCTTCTCTGAAAAATTACGGAGAGGTATTAGCCGAAACATGGGAAACTTTCCAGAAGGGACCGTTGAAGGACGTTCGTAACGGAAATCGGCGGCTGGAGGTGAAGGTCAAGAGCCCAATCCCGAACCTGATGACCATCAGTGGACATCGTATCCAGCTGGTCTACCAAGGGGTCCAGCGAATGTGCTTTTATTGTCGAAAGGACAGTCATCAGGTTCGGGATTGCCCCAAGAAAAGGAAAAGAGTCCGTCCCTCTCCGCACAACACGGATACTCAAGACCAGATCCCGGCACCCGAAGGCTCGGACAAACCCGGAAGTTCTGCAACGCCACAAGTAGCGGACAAGGAAGCTGTCACTGACGCAGGTGATACTCTTGGAAAAATGGACGACGAGGAACAGGAAGCAGGAAACTTCGTTGAGGGAGAAGATGGCTGGGGCCTTTCTCTATCAGGACCTTCCAACAAGTCTTTTGACTCACCAAAAAATTCCGGGAGTTACGCCACAGTTGTAAAAACTCCATCACATCACGAACCTGATTCGAAGTCTTCACCGCAATCACAACATCCAGTATACGAAGAGCCGATCTACGAACGAGATTGGCAGTTTTCAGAAATGACCGAAAATGAAATAGAGAACTTTTGTCATCGTGCACGGAACTTTGTGACAGAATCACCAGAACTACTTAACTGGCGGGAAGAATTCCTGGCTGAAGCACGCCTCACCTTGCAAACTCGAAGGAAGCGAGTACAGACATCCCCGTCCGGATCATATACCAAAAAAGGGAAAAAATAGGCCATTATTGGGATATGTAAATATGCTTTTAAATTACTTTCTTAGTTTTAAATGTTTTTATTGTAAATTTTAACTTTACAATTTTAAAACGTTCTGGTTATATAACTTTTACTAGTTTATTGTATGCTTAAATGAAAAACTCACCTGATACGTACCGCGAAACCTGTTTACCCTGTAAAAGAAAATTTATTAGAAAAAACTATTTAGACCCTATTGTAAAGAGAAAAAACTTACCTGATATACTTACCTTCAAACTGTAGAACCTGAAAAAAAAGGAAAAAAAAAAAGAATTGTATGCTTAAATGTAAAGTAATACAAATATCAGAAGTAAATAATATTTACTTACCTTCGCTCGACATGTAGATAATCTGTAAATAGTTTTTTTATCTGTAAATAGTTTTTTTTATATATAATCACGTCTAATTTTTTATTCTTGGAACAAGTATTGTAACGCTCGCTAATGCTTTGACTGATGTATGTAACAATTCTTTCATCTTGTTTAAATACAGTGTTCGCGATAAATTAATTAATATTAACGCGGACATTTGTAACCTTGACCAGAATTTCAAATAAACAAATTCAGTATCTGTTCTTATCAGCTTAATATCTGATACGGGTCCCATCGGGGCCCAAGATATTAAACTTATTTTTGGACGGCGGCGGAGAGGTCGGAGCTTGCTCCACCTCCGCCACGGGTTGGCCTGGTATTGCAGTTCTTCCAGGATCGGCCCACCTCGCTCAATGAATCTAAAATCAAACACCATATATATATATATATATATATATATATATATATTCCTGACGTCATAAGAGGGAAAGTCGTCATTGGCTAGTAGATCATTTTGAAGATTCGGACGGATTTGTTTTGTAATTTTTTACCTTAACTGTCGTACGTTACCAACGGTATGTTTTTTTTAAGTCACTTTCGTTACTAACAGGAGACATGATTAGGAGTTCACAGCCGGCCGCTTTTCGACATTCGCATTGGCAACACGTCTTCCCCTTTAAAAAAATTAACCCCTCCCAAACCATGGTAACTCCGTTCTCGAAACGGACACCATATAAGTTATTTACATCGAGTTACCTAGCGAGGATTGCGGTACTATCGCTGTAGAAATAGGGGACTGTTAAAAGCGGGATGGTTTGGAAAAAACGAGTTTTTGTGTTGCTGATGCCGGGGCGCGTACTACGCGGCAACCACGGTCAATTCGTAGTGCCATATCTCATGACACTTCTCTACAGCTGTTCTGGTAAGCGTGCAGGAGGAAACTCCGTATGATCAAGATCTTACTTTTTCTAATTATCGATTAAGCACGGTTCCATGTTGCCACTTATTTAAAAAAAGACCCAGAGAAAACCGAAGATAAATTATCGCCTTGGCGAACTAGTTAGAAACAGCGTAAAAGAAAATATTTAAAAATAAACAAATTTTATTAGAAAGACTCAAATACCCCGTTAATGAAAAAAAAGAGGGTGAGAGGAAGAGATCAGCCACCGGCACGCCGTGTTCCCTGGTGGTCTCCCTCCCTCCCAAGAAATGACCCCACTCGACGCGGCTTACCGTCGTTGATGGGTCGAGAACCAATGTATTCTGCGTGATATTACCGTTGACGGCTGAAAACGCTCGATGGCCGTCGATCTTTTTGTTTGAAATCAAGAAGTTACCTTCTTTGGTCAGACGTGATGGTTATACACGCTGTCATCTCCAACCACGAGCAATCTGCTTAAACATAATTATGAAATTTGTGAATGCTCAATCTCACTCTTTTTCTTTTTCAACCACCAAAGCCCCCTTTGCCGGTTATCGCTTCTCGGCCTTTTGGCTAAGATCAAAGTGTAGTATCTGTTCTTATCAGCTTAATATCTGATACGGGTCCCATCGGGGCCCAAGATATTAAACTTATTTTTGGACGGCGGCGGAGAGGTCGGAGCTTGCTCCACCTCCGCCACGGGTTGGCCTGGTATTGCAGTTCTTCCAGGATCGGCCCACCTCGCTCAATGAATCTAAAATCAAACACCATATATATATATATATATATATATATATATATATATTCCTGACGTCATAAGAGGGAAAGTCGTCATTGGCTAGTAGATCATTTTGAAGATTCGGACGGATTTGTTTTGTAATTTTTTACCTTAACTGTCGTACGTTACCAACGGTATGTTTTTTTTAAGTCACTTTCGTTACTAACAGGAGACATGATTAGGAGTTCACAGCCGGCCGCTTTTCGACATTCGCATTGGCAACACGTCTTCCCCTTTAAAAAAATTAACCCCTCCCAAACCATGGTAACTCCGTTCTCGAAACGGACACCATATAAGTTATTTACATCGAGTTACCTAGCGAGGATTGCGGTACTATCGCTGTAGAAATAGGGGACTGTTAAAAGCGGGATGGTTTGGAAAAAACGAGTTTTTGTGTTGCTGATGCCGGGGCGCGTACTACGCGGCAACCACGGTCAATTCGTAGTGCCATATCTCATGACACTTCTCTACAGCTGTTCTGGTAAGCGTGCAGGAGGAAACTCCGTATGATCAAGATCTTACTTTTTCTAATTATCGATTAAGCACGGTTCCATGTTGCCACTTATTTAAAAAAAGACCCAGAGAAAACCGAAGATAAATTATCGCCTTGGCGAACTAGTTAGAAACAGCGTAAAAGAAAATATTTAAAAATAAACAAATTTTATTAGAAAGACTCAAATACCCCGTTAATGAAAAAAAAGAGGGTGAGAGGAAGAGATCAGCCACCGGCACGCCGTGTTCCCTGGTGGTCTCCCTCCCTCCCAAGAAATGACCCCACTCGACGCGGCTTACCGTCGTTGATGGGTCGAGAACCAATGTATTCTGCGTGATATTACCGTTGACGGCTGAAAACGCTCGATGGCCGTCGATCTTTTTGTTTGAAATCAAGAAGTTACCTTCTTTGGTCAGACGTGATGGTTATACACGCTGTCATCTCCAACCACGAGCAATCTGCTTAAACATAATTATGAAATTTGTGAATGCTCAATCTCACTCTTTTTCTTTTTCAACCACCAAAGCCCCCTTTGCCGGTTATCGCTTCTCGGCCTTTTGGCTAAGATCAAAGTGTAGTATCTGTTCTTATCAGCTTAATATCTGATACGGGTCCCATCGGGGCCCAAGATATTAAACTTATTTTTGGACGGCGGCGGAGAGGTCGGAGCTTGCTCCACCTCCGCCACGGGTTGGCCTGGTATTGCAGTTCTTCCAGGATCGGCCCACCTCGCTCAATGAATCTAAAATCAAACACCATATATATATATATATATATATATATATATATTCCTGACGTCATAAGAGGGAAAGTCGTCATTGGCTAGTAGATCATTTTGAAGATTCGGACGGATTTGTTTTGTAATTTTTTACCTTAACTGTCGTACGTTACCAACGGTATGTTTTTTTTAAGTCACTTTCGTTACTAACAGGAGACATGATTAGGAGTTCACAGCCGGCCGCTTTTCGACATTCGCATTGGCAACACGTCTTCCCCTTTAAAAAAATTAACCCCTCCCAAACCATGGTAACTCCGTTCTCGAAACGGACACCATATAAGTTATTTACATCGAGTTACCTAGCGAGGATTGCGGTACTATCGCTGTAGAAATAGGGGACTGTTAAAAGCGGGATGGTTTGGAAAAAACGAGTTTTTGTGTTGCTGATGCCGGGGCGCGTACTACGCGGCAACCACGGTCAATTCGTAGTGCCATATCTCATGACACTTCTCTACAGCTGTTCTGGTAAGCGTGCAGGAGGAAACTCCGTATGATCAAGATCTTACTTTTTCTAATTATCGATTAAGCACGGTTCCATGTTGCCACTTATTTAAAAAAAGACCCAGAGAAAACCGAAGATAAATTATCGCCTTGGCGAACTAGTTAGAAACAGCGTAAAAGAAAATATTTAAAAATAAACAAATTTTATTAGAAAGACTCAAATACCCCGTTAATGAAAAAAAAGAGGGTGAGAGGAAGAGATCAGCCACCGGCACGCCGTGTTCCCTGGTGGTCTCCCTCCCTCCCAAGAAATGACCCCACTCGACGCGGCTTACCGTCGTTGATGGGTCGAGAACCAATGTATTCTGCGTGATATTACCGTTGACGGCTGAAAACGCTCGATGGCCGTCGATCTTTTTGTTTGAAATCAAGAAGTTACCTTCTTTGGTCAGACGTGATGGTTATACACGCTGTCATCTCCAACCACGAGCAATCTGCTTAAACATAATTATGAAATTTGTGAATGCTCAATCTCACTCTTTTTCTTTTTCAACCACCAAAGCCCCCTTTGCCGGTTATCGCTTCTCGGCCTTTTGGCTAAGATCAAAGTGTAGTATCTGTTCTTATCAGCTTAATATCTGATACGGGTCCCATCGGGGCCCAAGATATTAAACTTATTTTTGGACGGCGGCGGAGAGGTCGGAGCTTGCTCCACCTCCGCCACGGGTTGGCCTGGTATTGCAGTTCTTCCAGGATCGGCCCACCTCGCTCAATGAATCTAAAATCAAACACCATATATATATATATATATATATATATATATATATTCCTGACGTCATAAGAGGGAAAGTCGTCATTGGCTAGTAGATCATTTTGAAGATTCGGACGGATTTGTTTTGTAATTTTTTACCTTAACTGTCGTACGTTACCAACGGTATGTTTTTTTTAAGTCACTTTCGTTACTAACAGGAGACATGATTAGGAGTTCACAGCCGGCCGCTTTTCGACATTCGCATTGGCAACACGTCTTCCCCTTTAAAAAAATTAACCCCTCCCAAACCATGGTAACTCCGTTCTCGAAACGGACACCATATAAGTTATTTACATCGAGTTACCTAGCGAGGATTGCGGTACTATCGCTGTAGAAATAGGGGACTGTTAAAAGCGGGATGGTTTGGAAAAAACGAGTTTTTGTGTTGCTGATGCCGGGGCGCGTACTACGCGGCAACCACGGTCAATTCGTAGTGCCATATCTCATGACACTTCTCTACAGCTGTTCTGGTAAGCGTGCAGGAGGAAACTCCGTATGATCAAGATCTTACTTTTTCTAATTATCGATTAAGCACGGTTCCATGTTGCCACTTATTTAAAAAAAGACCCAGAGAAAACCGAAGATAAATTATCGCCTTGGCGAACTAGTTAGAAACAGCGTAAAAGAAAATATTTAAAAATAAACAAATTTTATTAGAAAGACTCAAATACCCCGTTAATGAAAAAAAAGAGGGTGAGAGGAAGAGATCAGCCACCGGCACGCCGTGTTCCCTGGTGGTCTCCCTCCCTCCCAAGAAATGACCCCACTCGACGCGGCTTACCGTCGTTGATGGGTCGAGAACCAATGTATTCTGCGTGATATTACCGTTGACGGCTGAAAACGCTCGATGGCCGTCGATCTTTTTGTTTGAAATCAAGAAGTTACCTTCTTTGGTCAGACGTGATGGTTATACACGCTGTCATCTCCAACCACGAGCAATCTGCTTAAACATAATTATGAAATTTGTGAATGCTCAATCTCACTCTTTTTCTTTTTCAACCACCAAAGCCCCCTTTGCCGGTTATCGCTTCTCGGCCTTTTGGCTAAGATCAAAGTGTAGTATCTGTTCTTATCAGCTTAATATCTGATACGGGTCCCATCGGGGCCCAAGATATTAAACTTATTTTTGGACGGCGGCGGAGAGGTCGGAGCTTGCTCCACCTCCGCCACGGGTTGGCCTGGTATTGCAGTTCTTCCAGGATCGGCCCACCTCGCTCAATGAATCTAAAATCAAACACCATATATATATATATATATATATATATATATATATTCCTGACGTCATAAGAGGGAAAGTCGTCATTGGCTAGTAGATCATTTTGAAGATTCGGACGGATTTGTTTTGTAATTTTTTACCTTAACTGTCGTACGTTACCAACGGTATGTTTTTTTTAAGTCACTTTCGTTACTAACAGGAGACATGATTAGGAGTTCACAGCCGGCCGCTTTTCGACATTCGCATTGGCAACACGTCTTCCCCTTTAAAAAAATTAACCCCTCCCAAACCATGGTAACTCCGTTCTCGAAACGGACACCATATAAGTTATTTACATCGAGTTACCTAGCGAGGATTGCGGTACTATCGCTGTAGAAATAGGGGACTGTTAAAAGCGGGATGGTTTGGAAAAAACGAGTTTTTGTGTTGCTGATGCCGGGGCGCGTACTACGCGGCAACCACGGTCAATTCGTAGTGCCATATCTCATGACACTTCTCTACAGCTGTTCTGGTAAGCGTGCAGGAGGAAACTCCGTATGATCAAGATCTTACTTTTTCTAATTATCGATTAAGCACGGTTCCATGTTGCCACTTATTTAAAAAAAGACCCAGAGAAAACCGAAGATAAATTATCGCCTTGGCGAACTAGTTAGAAACAGCGT
Organism: Leiobunum rupestre; assembly: GCF_980474605.1. NCBI lineage: Eukaryota > Metazoa > Arthropoda > Arachnida > Opiliones > Sclerosomatidae > Leiobunum > Leiobunum rupestre. The sequence goes on along the minus strand of NC_143392.1, from coordinate 55,330,183 downwards.
AAAAGAAAATATTTAAAAATAAACAAATTTTATTAGAAAGACTCAAATACCCCGTTAATGAAAAAAAAGAGGGTGAGAGGAAGAGATCAGCCACCGGCACGCCGTGTTCCCTGGTGGTCTCCCTCCCTCCCAAGAAATGACCCCACTCGACGCGGCTTACCGTCGTTGATGGGTCGAGAACCAATGTATTCTGCGTGATATTACCGTTGACGGCTGAAAACGCTCGATGGCCGTCGATCTTTTTGTTTGAAATCAAGAAGTTACCTTCTTTGGTCAGACGTGATGGTTATACACGCTGTCATCTCCAACCACGAGCAATCTGCTTAAACATAATTATGAAATTTGTGAATGCTCAATCTCACTCTTTTTCTTTTTCAACCACCAAAGCCCCCTTTGCCGGTTATCGCTTCTCGGCCTTTTGGCTAAGATCAAAGTGTAGTATCTGTTCTTATCAGCTTAATATCTGATACGGGTCCCATCGGGGCCCAAGATATTAAACTTATTTTTGGACGGCGGCGGAGAGGTCGGAGCTTGCTCCACCTCCGCCACGGGTTGGCCTGGTATTGCAGTTCTTCCAGGATCGGCCCACCTCGCTCAATGAATCTAAAATCAAACACCATATATATATATATATATATATATATATATATATTCCTGACGTCATAAGAGGGAAAGTCGTCATTGGCTAGTAGATCATTTTGAAGATTCGGACGGATTTGTTTTGTAATTTTTTACCTTAACTGTCGTACGTTACCAACGGTATGTTTTTTTTAAGTCACTTTCGTTACTAACAGGAGACATGATTAGGAGTTCACAGCCGGCCGCTTTTCGACATTCGCATTGGCAACACGTCTTCCCCTTTAAAAAAATTAACCCCTCCCAAACCATGGTAACTCCGTTCTCGAAACGGACACCATATAAGTTATTTACATCGAGTTACCTAGCGAGGATTGCGGTACTATCGCTGTAGAAATAGGGGACTGTTAAAAGCGGGATGGTTTGGAAAAAACGAGTTTTTGTGTTGCTGATGCCGGGGCGCGTACTACGCGGCAACCACGGTCAATTCGTAGTGCCATATCTCATGACACTTCTCTACAGCTGTTCTGGTAAGCGTGCAGGAGGAAACTCCGTATGATCAAGATCTTACTTTTTCTAATTATCGATTAAGCACGGTTCCATGTTGCCACTTATTTAAAAAAAGACCCAGAGAAAACCGAAGATAAATTATCGCCTTGGCGAACTAGTTAGAAACAGCGTAAAAGAAAATATTTAAAAATAAACAAATTTTATTAGAAAGACTCAAATACCCCGTTAATGAAAAAAAAGAGGGTGAGAGGAAGAGATCAGCCACCGGCACGCCGTGTTCCCTGGTGGTCTCCCTCCCTCCCAAGAAATGACCCCACTCGACGCGGCTTACCGTCGTTGATGGGTCGAGAACCAATGTATTCTGCGTGATATTACCGTTGACGGCTGAAAACGCTCGATGGCCGTCGATCTTTTTGTTTGAAATCAAGAAGTTACCTTCTTTGGTCAGACGTGATGGTTATACACGCTGTCATCTCCAACCACGAGCAATCTGCTTAAACATAATTATGAAATTTGTGAATGCTCAATCTCACTCTTTTTCTTTTTCAACCACCAAAGCCCCCTTTGCCGGTTATCGCTTCTCGGCCTTTTGGCTAAGATCAAAGTGTAGTATCTGTTCTTATCAGCTTAATATCTGATACGGGTCCCATCGGGGCCCAAGATATTAAACTTATTTTTGGACGGCGGCGGAGAGGTCGGAGCTTGCTCCACCTCCGCCACGGGTTGGCCTGGTATTGCAGTTCTTCCAGGATCGGCCCACCTCGCTCAATGAATCTAAAATCAAACACCATATATATATATATATATATATATATATTCCTGACGTCATAAGAGGGAAAGTCGTCATTGGCTAGTAGATCATTTTGAAGATTCGGACGGATTTGTTTTGTAATTTTTTACCTTAACTGTCGTACGTTACCAACGGTATGTTTTTTTTAAGTCACTTTCGTTACTAACAGGAGACATGATTAGGAGTTCACAGCCGGCCGCTTTTCGACATTCGCATTGGCAACACGTCTTCCCCTTTAAAAAAATTAACCCCTCCCAAACCATGGTAACTCCGTTCTCGAAACGGACACCATATAAGTTATTTACATCGAGTTACCTAGCGAGGATTGCGGTACTATCGCTGTAGAAATAGGGGACTGTTAAAAGCGGGATGGTTTGGAAAAAACGAGTTTTTGTGTTGCTGATGCCGGGGCGCGTACTACGCGGCAACCACGGTCAATTCGTAGTGCCATATCTCATGACACTTCTCTACAGCTGTTCTGGTAAGCGTGCAGGAGGAAACTCCGTATGATCAAGATCTTACTTTTTCTAATTATCGATTAAGCACGGTTCCATGTTGCCACTTATTTAAAAAAAGACCCAGAGAAAACCGAAGATAAATTATCGCCTTGGCGAACTAGTTAGAAACAGCGTAAAAGAAAATATTTAAAAATAAACAAATTTTATTAGAAAGACTCAAATACCCCGTTAATGAAAAAAAAGAGGGTGAGAGGAAGAGATCAGCCACCGGCACGCCGTGTTCCCTGGTGGTCTCCCTCCCTCCCAAGAAATGACCCCACTCGACGCGGCTTACCGTCGTTGATGGGTCGAGAACCAATGTATTCTGCGTGATATTACCGTTGACGGCTGAAAACGCTCGATGGCCGTCGATCTTTTTGTTTGAAATCAAGAAGTTACCTTCTTTGGTCAGACGTGATGGTTATACACGCTGTCATCTCCAACCACGAGCAATCTGCTTAAACATAATTATGAAATTTGTGAATGCTCAATCTCACTCTTTTTCTTTTTCAACCACCAAAGCCCCCTTTGCCGGTTATCGCTTCTCGGCCTTTTGGCTAAGATCAAAGTGTAGTATCTGTTCTTATCAGCTTAATATCTGATACGGGTCCCATCGGGGCCCAAGATATTAAACTTATTTTTGGACGGCAGCGGAGAGGTCGGAGCTTGCTCCACCTCCGCCACGGGTTGGCCTGGTATTGCAGTTCTTCCAGGATCGGCCCACCTCGCTCAATGAATCTAAAATCAAACACCATATATATATATATATATATATATATATATATTCCTGACGTCATAAGAGGGAAAGTCGTCATTGGCTAGTAGATCATTTTGAAGATTCGGACGGATTTGTTTTGTAATTTTTTACCTTAACTGTCGTACGTTACCAACGGTATGTTTTTTTTAAGTCACTTTCGTTACTAACAGGAGACATGATTAGGAGTTCACAGCCGGCCGCTTTTCGACATTCGCATTGGCAACACGTCTTCCCCTTTAAAAAAATTAACCCCTCCCAAACCATGGTAACTCCGTTCTCGAAACGGACACCATATAAGTTATTTACATCGAGTTACCTAGCGAGGATTGCGGTACTATCGCTGTAGAAATAGGGGACTGTTAAAAGCGGGATGGTTTGGAAAAAACGAGTTTTTGTGTTGCTGATGCCGGGGCGCGTACTACGCGGCAACCACGGTCAATTCGTAGTGCCATATCTCATGACACTTCTCTACAGCTGTTCTGGTAAGCGTGCAGGAGGAAACTCCGTATGATCAAGATCTTACTTTTTCTAATTATCGATTAAGCACGGTTCCATGTTGCCACTTATTTAAAAAAAGACCCAGAGAAAACCGAAGATAAATTATCGCCTTGGCGAACTAGTTAGAAACAGCGTAAAAGAAAATATTTAAAAATAAACAAATTTTATTAGAAAGACTCAAATACCCCGTTAATGAAAAAAAAGAGGGTGAGAGGAAGAGATCAGCCACCGGCACGCCGTGTTCCCTGGTGGTCTCCCTCCCTCCCAAGAAATGACCCCACTCGACGCGGCTTACCGTCGTTGATGGGTCGAGAACCAATGTATTCTGCGTGATATTACCGTTGACGGCTGAAAACGCTCGATGGCCGTCGATCTTTTTGTTTGAAATCAAGAAGTTACCTTCTTTGGTCAGACGTGATGGTTATACACGCTGTCATCTCCAACCACGAGCAATCTGCTTAAACATAATTATGAAATTTGTGAATGCTCAATCTCACTCTTTTTCTTTTTCAACCACCAAAGCCCCCTTTGCCGGTTATCGCTTCTCGGCCTTTTGGCTAAGATCAAAGTGTAGTATCTGTTCTTATCAGCTTAATATCTGATACGGGTCCCATCGGGGCCCAAGATATTAAACTTATTTTTGGACGGCGGCGGAGAGGTCGGAGCTTGCTCCACCTCCGCCACGGGTTGGCCTGGTATTGCAGTTCTTCCAGGATCGGCCCACCTCGCTCAATGAATCTAAAATCAAACACCATATATATATATATATATATATATATATATATATTCCTGACGTCATAAGAGGGAAAGTCGTCATTGGCTAGTAGATCATTTTGAAGATTCGGACGGATTTGTTTTGTAATTTTTTACCTTAACTGTCGTACGTTACCAACGGTATGTTTTTTTTAAGTCACTTTCGTTACTAACAGGAGACATGATTAGGAGTTCACAGCCGGCCGCTTTTCGACATTCGCATTGGCAACACGTCTTCCCCTTTAAAAAAATTAACCCCTCCCAAACCATGGTAACTCCGTTCTCGAAACGGACACCATATAAGTTATTTACATCGAGTTACCTAGCGAGGATTGCGGTACTATCGCTGTAGAAATAGGGGACTGTTAAAAGCGGGATGGTTTGAAAAAAACGAGTTTTTGTGTTGCTGATGCCGGGGCGCGTACTACGCGGCAACCACGGTCAATTCGTAGTGCCATATCTCATGACACTTCTCTACAGCTGTTCTGGTAAGCGTGCAGGAGGAAACTCCGTATGATCAAGATCTTACTTTTTCTAATTATCGATTAAGCACGGTTCCATGTTGCCACTTATTTAAAAAAAGACCCAGAGAAAACCGAAGATAAATTATCGCCTTGGCGAACTAGTTAGAAACAGCGTAAAAGAAAATATTTAAAAATAAACAAATTTTATTAGAAAGACTCAAATACCCCGTTAATGAAAAAAAAGAGGGTGAGAGGAAGAGATCAGCCACCGGCACGCCGTGTTCCCTGGTGGTCTCCCTCCCTCCCAAGAAATGACCCCACTCGACGCGGCTTACCGTCGTTGATGGGTCGAGAACCAATGTATTCTGCGTGATATTACCGTTGACGGCTGAAAACGCTCGATGGCCGTCGATCTTTTTGTTTGAAATCAAGAAGTTACCTTCTTTGGTCAGACGTGATGGTTATACACGCTGTCATCTCCAACCACGAGCAATCTGCTTAAACATAATTATGAAATTTGTGAATGCTCAATCTCACTCTTTTTCTTTTTCAACCACCAAAGCCCCCTTTGCCGGTTATCGCTTCTCGGCCTTTTGGCTAAGATCAAAGTGTAGTATCTGTTCTTATCAGCTTAATATCTGATACGGGTCCCATCGGGGCCCAAGATATTAAACTTATTTTTGGACGGCGGCGGAGAGGTCGGAGCTTGCTCCACCTCCGCCACGGGTTGGCCTGGTATTGCAGTTCTTCCAGGATCGGCCCACCTCGCTCAATGAATCTAAAATCAAACACCATATATATATATATATATATATATATATATATTCCTGACGTCATAAGAGGGAAAGTCGTCATTGGCTAGTAGATCATTTTGAAGATTCGGACGGATTTGTTTTGTAATTTTTTACCTTAACTGTCGTACGTTACCAACGGTATGTTTTTTTTAAGTCACTTTCGTTACTAACAGGAGACATGATTAGGAGTTCACAGCCGGCCGCTTTTCGACATTCGCATTGGCAACACGTCTTCCCCTTTAAAAAAATTAACCCCTCCCAAACCATGGTAACTCCGTTCTCGAAACGGACACCATATAAGTTATTTACATCGAGTTACCTAGCGAGGATTGCGGTACTATCGCTGTAGAAATAGGGGACTGTTAAAAGCGGGATGGTTTGGAAAAAACGAGTTTTTGTGTTGCTGATGCCGGGGCGCGTACTACGCGGCAACCACGGTCAATTCGTAGTGCCATATCTCATGACACTTCTCTACAGCTGTTCTGGTAAGCGTGCAGGAGGAAACTCCGTATGATCAAGATCTTACTTTTTCTAATTATCGATTAAGCACGGTTCCATGTTGCCACTTATTTAAAAAAAGACCCAGAGAAAACCGAAGATAAATTATCGCCTTGGCGAACTAGTTAGAAACAGCGTAAAAGAAAATATTTAAAAATAAACAAATTTTATTAGAAAGACTCAAATACCCCGTTAATGAAAAAAAAGAGGGTGAGAGGAAGAGATCAGCCACCGGCACGCCGTGTTCCCTGGTGGTCTCCCTCCCTCCCAAGAAATGACCCCACTCGACGCGGCTTACCGTCGTTGATGGGTCGAGAACCAATGTATTCTGCGTGATATTACCGTTGACGGCTGAAAACGCTCGATGGCCGTCGATCTTTTTGTTTGAAATCAAGAAGTTACCTTCTTTGGTCAGACGTGATGGTTATACACGCTGTCATCTCCAACCACGAGCAATCTGCTTAAACATAATTATGAAATTTGTGAATGCTCAATCTCACTCTTTTTCTTTTTCAACCACCAAAGCCCCCTTTGCCGGTTATCGCTTCTCGGCCTTTTGGCTAAGATCAAAGTGTAGTATCTGTTTGCTCCTTTCTTCGAAGCCAAAGGCTGGGAACCGTATTTCCTATAAAAGGGAAAAGTTATACGTACCTGCCCGCTCGCCTGCCACGCTGCTCCACCAGACGTCGCCACGCCAGTTCCTGATCCTGATCCTGTTCCAGTACCGGTTCCAGTTCCTCAGTTGCCGTTTGCCTCCAACCAGCGGTTCCTGAGTTCCGGTCTCCGCTTCGGCGGTCGCCACCAACGTCGCCATGCCTGCCGTGCAGTCCTTGCCAGCAGCATCGCAGTCCTCCTCTGTGTCCTCAAAGAAGGCCACAGCGAGAATCAAGTTTGACGGGGTCAATGTTGAAGATTTGGCTGTAGCCCTTTTCGAATGCATTGGCCCCCAGAGCATCACAGTCTTCCAGATGCTTGGAAAAGCAGAGGTGCAAATTACCTTCAAGGACATTGTCTGCTACCAGAAGGCTATTGACGCCGGTATTATCGTTGGGGAGAAGCACTTGAATATTATTGGAGTTGCGGATCCTGTTTCTCAAATCACTGTAAAAGATGCACCTAGCTGGTGGGAATTAAGCTTCCTGAAGACCGTCCTAAAGAACTACTGCGAAGTATTGTCTGAAACGTGGGAAACGTACCAGAAAGGCCCACTTAAGGACGTGCGTACCGGCAATCGTCGTCTAGAAGTTAAGATCAAAAGCCCAATCCCGAACCTGATGACTATCAGTGGCCATCGTATCCAGATAGTGTACCAAGGCGTCCAGCGCATGTGCTTCTATTGTCGCAAGGACAGTCATCAGGTTCGGGATTGCCCGAAGAAGAAAAATAAGGCGAAAAAGACCCCAGAGAGCACCGACACTCAAGACCAGATTCCGGCACCGAAAGAGCACGAGAACTCAAGGAGCTTGACCTCACCACCACCACTAGCAGGGGCCGAGGCTAGCGGTGGGGAAAACCTTGCTGAGATGGAAGAGGCGGTAGTGGAAACCAACCAACTCAAAGAGGGGGACGACGGCTGGTACTTGTCATCACCAGAAGCGTCCCCTGGAACATCAGGAAAAAACCCCAAAGGTTACGCCGACGCCCTGAAATCACCAGGTCACCAAGCTCCATCTGTGCCGGAAGCTGGTCCAGAATCAACCAAGGAGGTTGAGATTTACGAACGGGATTGGAATTGGGCGGTATTGCCGAGACATGAAATTGAAGATTTCTGTCGCCGTGCCAAAGCTTTAACGCACTCGGAAAAGCGAATCACGGACTGGAGGGATCAGACTTTAGCGAAGGCGGAGAGAGCACTTGAGAATCGCTTCAAACGACGTCATAGCCCTCTTCATGAAAAAGATTCAAAAAAAGGGAAAAATTAGGACCCTGGTTCGGTTCGAATTGTAAATATGTTTTTAAAATATTTTTTATTGACACTTTTAAGTCTACCTTCGGTTTTATCAAAATAACTTTTTGTAGTTATATTTAGGGAAATTTATTTACCTGTTATATACTTACCATGAAATAACGCTGTTAAATTAGATAAAATCAATTATAGTAAACTGAAAAGTCTTATAATGCTAAATGTTTTTAAAATTTTTAGTTTTAAACTAAAAACATTTCTTAAAAGTTAAAAATAAGAAAATGGTATTTGTATGTTAAAAATGATACTTACCTTTATACTTGCCTAAAAACCAGTTCACCCTGTAAAGAAAAAGTTAAAAAATATGCCTAAAAGTAAAATTAGAAAAGAAAACACTTACCTTGGGAAAAAAACCTAGTACCCATCGAACTAGTATTTGTGTTATGACGATTGTTGCTACTCCAGTAATCTATGACAATGTTTTCTTGATTTAAACTATGTTCGCGCTAAATTAATTAATTAATAACGCGGACATTTGTAAATATGAACAGAATTTTAAATAAACAAATTCAGTATCTGTTCTTATCAGCTTAATATCTGATACGGGTCCCATCGGGGCCCAAGATATTAAACTTATTTTTGGACGGCGGCGGAGAGGTCGGAGCTTGCTCCACCTCCGCCACGGGTTGGCCTGGTATTGCAGTTCTTCCAGGATCGGCCCACCTCGCTCAATGAATCTAAAATCAAACACCATATATATATATATATATATATATATATATATATTCCTGACGTCATAAGAGGGAAAGTCGTCATTGGCTAGTAGATCATTTTGAAGATTCGGACGGATTTGTTTTGTAATTTTTTACCTTAACTGTCGTACGTTACCAACGGTATGTTTTTTTTAAGTCACTTTCGTTACTAACAGGAGACATGATTAGGAGTTCACAGCCGGCCGCTTTTCGACATTCGCATTGGCAACACGTCTTCCCCTTTAAAAAAATTAACCCCTCCCAAACCATGGTAACTCCGTTCTCGAAACGGACACCATATAAGTTATTTACATCGAGTTACCTAGCGAGGATTGCGGTACTATCGCTGTAGAAATAGGGGACTGTTAAAAGCGGGATGGTTTGGAAAAAACGAGTTTTTGTGTTGCTGATGCCGGGGCGCGTACTACGCGGCAACCACGGTCAATTCGTAGTGCCATATCTCATGACACTTCTCTACAGCTGTTCTGGTAAGCGTGCAGGAGGAAACTCCGTATGATCAAGATCTTACTTTTTCTAATTATCGATTAAGCACGGTTCCATGTTGCCACTTATTTAAAAAAAGACCCAGAGAAAACCGAAGATAAATTATCGCCTTGGCGAACTAGTTAGAAACAGCGTAAAAGAAAATATTTAAAAATAAACAAATTTTATTAGAAAGACTCAAATACCCCGTTAATGAAAAAAAAGAGGGTGAGAGGAAGAGATCAGCCACCGGCACGCCGTGTTCCCTGGTGGTCTCCCTCCCTCCCAAGAAATGACCCCACTCGACGCGGCTTACCGTCGTTGATGGGTCGAGAACCAATGTATTCTGCGTGATATTACCGTTGACGGCTGAAAACGCTCGATGGCCGTCGATCTTTTTGTTTGAAATCAAGAAGTTACCTTCTTTGGTCAGACGTGATGGTTATACACGCTGTCATCTCCAACCACGAGCAATCTGCTTAAACATAATTATGAAATTTGTGAATGCTCAATCTCACTCTTTTTCTTTTTCAACCACCAAAGCCCCCTTTGCCGGTTATCGCTTCTCGGCCTTTTGGCTAAGATCAAAGTGTAGTATCTGTTCTTATCAGCTTAATATCTGATACGGGTCCCATCGGGGCCCAAGATATTAAACTTATTTTTGGACGGCGGCGGAGAGGTCGGAGCTTGCTCCACCTCCGCCACGGGTTGGCCTGGTATTGCAGTTCTTCCAGGATCGGCCCACCTCGCTCAATGAATCTAAAATCAAACACCATATATATATATATATATATATATATATATATATTCCTGACGTCATAAGAGGGAAAGTCGTCATTGGCTAGTAGATCATTTTGAAGATTCGGACGGATTTGTTTTGTAATTTTTTACCTTAACTGTCGTACGTTACCAACGGTATGTTTTTTTTAAGTCACTTTCGTTACTAACAGGAGACATGATTAGGAGTTCACAGCCGGCCGCTTTTCGACATTCGCATTGGCAACACGTCTTCCCCTTTAAAAAAATTAACCCCTCCCAAACCATGGTAACTCCGTTCTCGAAACGGACACCATATAAGTTATTTACATCGAGTTACCTAGCGAGGATTGCGGTACTATCGCTGTAGAAATAGGGGACTGTTAAAAGCGGGATGGTTTGGAAAAAACGAGTTTTTGTGTTGCTGATGCCGGGGCGCGTACTACGCGGCAACCACGGTCAATTCGTAGTGCCATATCTCATGACACTTCTCTACAGCTGTTCTGGTAAGCGTGCAGGAGGAAACTCCGTATGATCAAGATCTTACTTTTTCTAATTATCGATTAAGCACGGTTCCATGTTGCCACTTATTTAAAAAAAGACCCAGAGAAAACCGAAGATAAATTATCGCCTTGGCGAACTAGTTAGAAACAGCGTAAAAGAAAATATTTAAAAATAAACAAATTTTATTAGAAAGACTCAAATACCCCGTTAATGAAAAAAAAGAGGGTGAGAGGAAGAGATCAGCCACCGGCACGCCGTGTTCCCTGGTGGTCTCCCTCCCTCCCAAGAAATGACCCCACTCGACGCGGCTTACCGTCGTTGATGGGTCGAGAACCAATGTATTCTGCGTGATATTACCGTTGACGGCTGAAAACGCTCGATGGCCGTCGATCTTTTTGTTTGAAATCAAGAAGTTACCTTCTTTGGTCAGACGTGATGGTTATACACGCTGTCATCTCCAACCACGAGCAATCTGCTTAAACATAATTATGAAATTTGTGAATGCTCAATCTCACTCTTTTTCTTTTTCAACCACCAAAGCCCCCTTTGCCGGTTATCGCTTCTCGGCCTTTTGGCTAAGATCAAAGTGTAGTATCTGTTCCCAGCTATTTCGCTGAAATCTTGGCCGAAAGGCCGTTAAGCGACGTTTACGCTTCTCAGCCTGTTCCTGCGATGCTGACTTACCTGCCGGTACTCTGACGTCTCTGTTCCTGTTCCTGTTTCTGCCGCTGCTGTTTCCGGTTCCTCTGCTGGTCCTGTTTCCGCTGCTGTTCCTGGTCCTGGTCCTGCTGACACTTACCTGTCGCTGCTGATCCTGGTCTCCACGCTGTATCCTGACTTGGCTGTTTCCTGCCACTGCTGCTTGACGCTGTTCCTTCCTGGGACTTGCCTTCATCCGACGATCCTCCCATAGCCATCATGGCTATGGAGGTGAAAAAACGCACTGCTCACCTTCAGGTCGACGCTGGATTCCTGGACGTCGCTCGGACCTTCCACGATAAGCTCGGCAGTGACTGCCTTGACACGCTACAACCTCTTGGTAAAGACAAGTTTTTAATAACTTTTACAACCCTGGCCTTCCTGCAACAGGCTCTCTCCTACAATGACCTCGTTATCAACGATAAACCTTGCCGACTCACCAGCGTCGAAGATGACGGCGTCTGGGTTACCATAAAAAACCTACCTCGCTGGATCCAATGGGACTCTGTCCTCACCACCATGAGACAGTATGGAACCATTAAAGCTCACCGTCTGGACGAGTACCCTCAACTGAAAGGACTCAAAAATGGAGACAGATCGGTAAAAATTAAAATTGAGAAACAAATACCCAATGTTGTTTTTTTTGGGCGTAGCCGAGCGCTAGTATATTACCAAGGGGTCGTGAAGAAGTGTTTCTTCTGCGACCAGGAGGGACATACGGCGTCCGCATGCGAGGCAAAAAAGGCCAGAAAGGAAGCAACCGAGAGGTCCGAGCACGTCCAGGAAGGGGAAAGCTTGGAAACCCAAGAAAAGATTGTGGCACCCAAGGAGCAAGAGCTCGCAACGGTATCAGCGGAATTGGCGGACCCACCCAGCGACCACCAGGAACCCCAGCCCAAGAAACGCAGCAACAGTACATATGTCCATCCGCAACAACTAGAGAAATTAAAGAACTATTCACAGGCAGAACTACGAGATTTTAGGGAATTCCTCGAGACTACCGAAACAATAGGCGACCGCAGGAAACAAGTGTATTTCGCGCTGATGAACAAGGAACAGGAAAAATTCTCCAAAAGACGAATGACCAACTCTCCAGGGAAATCAATAAAGAAAGGCAAGACAGAAGACGTTGAGAAGACATTCGCTAGCGCCACCAAAACCACACCGGAGCAAGATCTTTACGCAGATTACGTTACATACTGAATTTTTTAATTTTACTCAAATGTTTTAAAACCTGAAAAAATAGAAAAAAAGAAAACAAATACTTACCTTGATCGTATATGAACTTGGACACTCCTAGAAATTAGAAAATGTAAATACTTGATTTTTTTAGCTTATCCGACTTTGTTCGCGCTAATTTAACTAATTAAAAACGCGAACAAATATAACAAATGTAAAAATGTAAATATGTAAAATCAAACGAAGCTTTTAATAAACAATTAAAAGTATCTGTTCTTATCAGCTTAATATCTGATACGGGTCCCATCGGGGCCCAAGATATTAAACTTATTTTTGGACGGCGGCGGAGAGGTCGGAGCTTGCTCCACCTCCGCCACGGGTTGGCCTGGTATTGCAGTTCTTCCAGGATCGGCCCACCTCGCTCAATGAATCTAAAATCAAACACCATATATATATATATATATATATATATATATATTCCTGACGTCATAAGAGGGAAAGTCGTCATTGGCTAGTAGATCATTTTGAAGATTCGGACGGATTTGTTTTGTAATTTTTTACCTTAACTGTCGTACGTTACCAACGGTATGTTTTTTTTAAGTCACTTTCGTTACTAACAGGAGACATGATTAGGAGTTCACAGCCGGCCGCTTTTCGACATTCGCATTGGCAACACGTCTTCCCCTTTAAAAAAATTAACCCCTCCCAAACCATGGTAACTCCGTTCTCGAAACGGACACCATATAAGTTATTTACATCGAGTTACCTAGCGAGGATTGCGGTACTATCGCTGTAGAAATAGGGGACTGTTAAAAGCGGGATGGTTTGGAAAAAACGAGTTTTTGTGTTGCTGATGCCGGGGCGCGTACTACGCGGCAACCACGGTCAATTCGTAGTGCCATATCTCATGACACTTCTCTACAGCTGTTCTGGTAAGCGTGCAGGAGGAAACTCCGTATGATCAAGATCTTACTTTTTCTAATTATCGATTAAGCACGGTTCCATGTTGCCACTTATTTAAAAAAAGACCCTGAGAAAACCGAAGATAAATTATCGCCTTGGCGAACTAGTTAGAAACAGCGTAAAAGAAAATATTTAAAAATAAACAAATTTTATTAGAAAGACTCAAATACCCCGTTAATGAAAAAAAAGAGGGTGAGAGGAAGAGATCAGCCACCGGCACGCCGTGTTCCCTGGTGGTCTCCCTCCCTCCCAAGAAATGACCCCACTCGACGCGGCTTACCGTCGTTGATGGGTCGAGAACCAATGTATTCTGCGTGATATTACCGTTGACGGCTGAAAACGCTCGATGGCCGTCGATCTTTTTGTTTGAAATCAAGAAGTTACCTTCTTTGGTCAGACGTGATGGTTATACACGCTGTCATCTCCAACCACGAGCAATCTGCTTAAACATAATTATGAAATTTGTGAATGCTCAATCTCACTCTTTTTCTTTTTCAACCACCAAAGCCCCCTTTGCCGGTTATCGCTTCTCGGCCTTTTGGCTAAGATCAAAGTGTAGTATCTGTTCTTATCAGCTTAATATCTGATACGGGTCCCATCGGGGCCCAAGATATTAAACTTATTTTTGGACGGCGGCGGAGAGGTCGGAGCTTGCTCCACCTCCGCCACGGGTTGGCCTGGTATTGCAGTTCTTCCAGGATCGGCCCACCTCGCTCAATGAATCTAAAATCAAACACCATATATATATATATATATATATATATATATATTCCTGACGTCATAAGAGGGAAAGTCGTCATTGGCTAGTAGATCATTTTGAAGATTCGGACGGATTTGTTTTGTAATTTTTTACCTTAACTGTCGTACGTTACCAACGGTATGTTTTTTTTAAGTCACTTTCGTTACTAACAGGAGACATGATTAGGAGTTCACAGCCGGCCGCTTTTCGACATTCGCATTGGCAACACGTCTTCCCCTTTAAAAAAATTAACCCCTCCCAAACCATGGTAACTCCGTTCTCGAAACGGACACCATATAAGTTATTTACATCGAGTTACCTAGCGAGGATTGCGGTACTATCGCTGTAGAAATAGGGGACTGTTAAAAGCGGGATGGTTTGGAAAAAACGAGTTTTTGTGTTGCTGATGCCGGGGCGCGTACTACGCGGCAACCACGGTCAATTCGTAGTGCCATATCTCATGACACTTCTCTACAGCTGTTCTGGTAAGCGTGCAGGAGGAAACTCCGTATGATCAAGATCTTACTTTTTCTAATTATCGATTAAGCACGGTTCCATGTTGCCACTTATTTAAAAAAAGACCCAGAGAAAACCGAAGATAAATTATCGCCTTGGCGAACTAGTTAGAAACAGCGTAAAAGAAAATATTTAAAAATAAACAAATTTTATTAGAAAGACTCAAATACCCCGTTAATGAAAAAAAAAGAGGGTGAGAGGAAGAGATCAGCCACCGGCACGCCGTGTTCCCTGGTGGTCTCCCTCCCTCCCAAGAAATGACCCCACTCGACGCGGCTTACCGTCGTTGATGGGTCGAGAACCAATGTATTCTGCGTGATATTACCGTTGACGGCTGAAAACGCTCGATGGCCGTCGATCTTTTTGTTTGAAATCAAGAAGTTACCTTCTTTGGTCAGACGTGATGGTTATACACGCTGTCATCTCCAACCACGAGCAATCTGCTTAAACATAATTATGAAATTTGTGAATGCTCAATCTCACTCTTTTTCTTTTTCAACCACCAAAGCCCCCTTTGCCGGTTATCGCTTCTCGGCCTTTTGGCTAAGATCAAAGTGTAGTATCTGTTCTTATCAGCTTAATATCTGATACGGGTCCCATCGGGGCCCAAGATATTAAACTTATTTTTGGACGGCGGCGGAGAGGTCGGAGCTTGCTCCACCTCCGCCACGGGTTGGCCTGGTATTGCAGTTCTTCCAGGATCGGCCCACCTCGCTCAATGAATCTAAAATCAAACACCATATATATATATATATATATATATATATATATTCCTGACGTCATAAGAGGGAAAGTCGTCATTGGCTAGTAGATCATTTTGAAGATTCGGACGGATTTGTTTTGTAATTTTTTACCTTAACTGTCGTACGTTACCAACGGTATGTTTTTTTTAAGTCACTTTCGTTACTAACAGGAGACATGATTAGGAGTTCACAGCCGGCCGCTTTTCGACATTCGCATTGGCAACACGTCTTCCCCTTTAAAAAAATTAACCCCTCCCAAACCATGGTAACTCCGTTCTCGAAACGGACACCATATAAGTTATTTACATCGAGTTACCTAGCGAGGATTGCGGTACTATCGCTGTAGAAATAGGGGACTGTTAAAAGCGGGATGGTTTGGAAAAAACGAGTTTTTGTGTTGCTGATGCCGGGGCGCGTACTACGCGGCAACCACGGTCAATTCGTAGTGCCATATCTCATGACACTTCTCTACAGCTGTTCTGGTAAGCGTGCAGGAGGAAACTCCGTATGATCAAGATCTTACTTTTTCTAATTATCGATTAAGCACGGTTCCATGTTGCCACTTATTTAAAAAAAGACCCAGAGAAAACCGAAGATAAATTATCGCCTTGGCGAACTAGTTAGAAACAGCGTAAAAGAAAATATTTAAAAATAAACAAATTTTATTAGAAAGACTCAAATACCCCGTTAATGAAAAAAAAGAGGGTGAGAGGAAGAGATCAGCCACCGGCACGCCGTGTTCCCTGGTGGTCTCCCTCCCTCCCAAGAAATGACCCCACTCGACGCGGCTTACCGTCGTTGATGGGTCGAGAACCAATGTATTCTGCGTGATATTACCGTTGACGGCTGAAAACGCTCGATGGCCGTCGATCTTTTTGTTTGAAATCAAGAAGTTACCTTCTTTGGTCAGACGTGATGGTTATACACGCTGTCATCTCCAACCACGAGCAATCTGCTTAAACATAATTATGAAATTTGTGAATGCTCAATCTCACTCTTTTTCTTTTTCAACCACCAAAGCCCCCTTTGCCGGTTATCGCTTCTCGGCCTTTTGGCTAAGATCAAAGTGTAGTATCTGTTCTTATCAGCTTAATATCTGATACGGGTCCCATCGGGGCCCAAGATATTAAACTTATTTTTGGACGGCGGCGGAGAGGTCGGAGCTTGCTCCACCTCCGCCACGGGTTGGCCTGGTATTGCAGTTCTTCCAGGATCGGCCCACCTCGCTCAATGAATCTAAAATCAAACACCATATATATATATATATATATATATATATATATTCCTGACGTCATAAGAGGGAAAGTCGTCATTGGCTAGTAGATCATTTTGAAGATTCGGACGGATTTGTTTTGTAATTTTTTACCTTAACTGTCGTACGTTACCAACGGTATGTTTTTTTTAAGTCACTTTCGTTACTAACAGGAGACATGATTAGGAGTTCACAGCCGGCCGCTTTTCGACATTCGCATTGGCAACACGTCTTCCCCTTTAAAAAAATTAACCCCTCCCAAACCATGGTAACTCCGTTCTCGAAACGGACACCATATAAGTTATTTACATCGAGTTACCTAGCGAGGATTGCGGTACTATCGCTGTAGAAATAGGGGACTGTTAAAAGCGGGATGGTTTGGAAAAAACGAGTTTTTGTGTTGCTGATGCCGGGGCGCGTACTACGCGGCAACCACGGTCAATTCGTAGTGCCATATCTCATGACACTTCTCTACAGCTGTTCTGGTAAGCGTGCAGGAGGAAACTCCGTATGATCAAGATCTTACTTTTTCTAATTATCGA
This sequence comes from Leiobunum rupestre, assembly GCF_980474605.1. NCBI lineage: Eukaryota > Metazoa > Arthropoda > Arachnida > Opiliones > Sclerosomatidae > Leiobunum > Leiobunum rupestre. Next base: position 55,313,015 of record NC_143392.1, on the reverse strand, counting down.
TTAAGCACGGTTCCATGTTGCCACTTATTTAAAAAAAGACCCAGAGAAAACCGAAGATAAATTATCGCCTTGGCGAACTAGTTAGAAACAGCGTAAAAGAAAATATTTAAAAATAAACAAATTTTATTAGAAAGACTCAAATACCCCGTTAATGAAAAAAAAGAGGGTGAGAGGAAGAGATCAGCCACCGGCACGCCGTGTTCCCTGGTGGTCTCCCTCCCTCCCAAGAAATGACCCCACTCGACGCGGCTTACCGTCGTTGATGGGTCGAGAACCAATGTATTCTGCGTGATATTACCGTTGACGGCTGAAAACGCTCGATGGCCGTCGATCTTTTTGTTTGAAATCAAGAAGTTACCTTCTTTGGTCAGACGTGATGGTTATACACGCTGTCATCTCCAACCACGAGCAATCTGCTTAAACATAATTATGAAATTTGTGAATGCTCAATCTCACTCTTTTTCTTTTTCAACCACCAAAGCCCCCTTTGCCGGTTATCGCTTCTCGGCCTTTTGGCTAAGATCAAAGTGTAGTATCTGTTCTTATCAGCTTAATATCTGATACGGGTCCCATCGGGGCCCAAGATATTAAACTTATTTTTGGACGGCGGCGGAGAGGTCGGAGCTTGCTCCACCTCCGCCACGGGTTGGCCTGGTATTGCAGTTCTTCCAGGATCGGCCCACCTCGCTCAATGAATCTAAAATCAAACACCATATATATATATATATATATATATATATATATATATTCCTGACGTCATAAGAGGGAAAGTCGTCATTGGCTAGTAGATCATTTTGAAGATTCGGACGGATTTGTTTTGTAATTTTTTACCTTAACTGTCGTACGTTACCAACGGTATGTTTTTTTTAAGTCACTTTCGTTACTAACAGGAGACATGATTAGGAGTTCACAGCCGGCCGCTTTTCGACATTCGCATTGGCAACACGTCTTCCCCTTTAAAAAAATTAACCCCTCCCAAACCATGGTAACTCCGTTCTCGAAACGGACACCATATAAGTTATTTACATCGAGTTACCTAGCGAGGATTGCGGTACTATCGCTGTAGAAATAGGGGACTGTTAAAAGCGGGATGGTTTGGAAAAAACGAGTTTTTGTGTTGCTGATGCCGGGGCGCGTACTACGCGGCAACCACGGTCAATTCGTAGTGCCATATCTCATGACACTTCTCTACAGCTGTTCTGGTAAGCGTGCAGGAGGAAACTCCGTATGATCAAGATCTTACTTTTTCTAATTATCGATTAAGCACGGTTCCATGTTGCCACTTATTTAAAAAAAGACCCAGAGAAAACCGAAGATAAATTATCGCCTTGGCGAACTAGTTAGAAACAGCGTAAAAGAAAATATTTAAAAATAAACAAATTTTATTAGAAAGACTCAAATACCCCGTTAATGAAAAAAAAGAGGGTGAGAGGAAGAGATCAGCCACCGGCACGCCGTGTTCCCTGGTGGTCTCCCTCCCTCCCAAGAAATGACCCCACTCGACGCGGCTTACCGTCGTTGATGGGTCGAGAACCAATGTATTCTGCGTGATATTACCGTTGACGGCTGAAAACGCTCGATGGCCGTCGATCTTTTTGTTTGAAATCAAGAAGTTACCTTCTTTGGTCAGACGTGATGGTTATACACGCTGTCATCTCCAACCACGAGCAATCTGCTTAAACATAATTATGAAATTTGTGAATGCTCAATCTCACTCTTTTTCTTTTTCAACCACCAAAGCCCCCTTTGCCGGTTATCGCTTCTCGGCCTTTTGGCTAAGATCAAAGTGTAGTATCTGCTCCTTTTTTCGAAGCCAAAGGCCGGGAACCGTACGCACCTGTAAAGGGAAGAATACTTACCTGTATTGCCGCTCCAGTCCGTCGCTGATCCTGTTCCTGCCTAGCTGTTCCTGAAATCCGTAGTGTTGGATCCACCACGCAAGGGATCGCTGTCCGGCGGTTCCAGAAGTCCTCCTCTGATGCCATCGTCCGCAGAAGGTCTTGCCATGACTTCTGCAACGTCGAAGATACTGGAGGAACAAGCCCTTGTTCCAGTCTTGATGTCAGCTTCAGCTCTCAAAGCCGCTTCGGTCAAGGTGAAGTTCGATGGTGTTGACGTGGAAGACGTAGCACTTGCTCTGTTCAACCACGTTGGCCCAAAGAACGTTACCGTTTTCCAAATAATCTCCAAGAATGAAGCCCAGATCACCTTCAGAAATGAAGCCAGCTACCAGAGAGCCGTTGACAGTGGAATCGTCGTTGGAGACAAGCCACTGGATGTTATCAGCATAGTCGACCCTATATCGTATATCAACGTGAAAGATGCCCCGAGCTGGTGGGAGTTGGCCATCTTCAAAAAGGCGCTTAGAACATGCTGCGAAGTACTCACGGAAACTTGGGAGACATACCAGAACGGAGTTTTGAAAGACGTCCGAACCGGAACTCGGCGACTGCAAGTGAAAATTAAGGGTCCAATCCCGAACCTGATGATGATCAATGGGCATCGTATCCAAATTACCTACCGTGGCGTCCAAAGAATGTGCTTTTTCTGCCACAAAGACACTCATCAGGTTCGGGATTGTCCGAAAAAGAAGTCAAGAGCCCGTCAAACTCCAGAGTCAGCGACAGACCCAAACCCGCTACTTGTAAATCCAGAGCATGGAAGAAACTCACCATCGCCTCAAGTTGAAAAGGAAACCACCAGTGCCACCACCCGAGAAGACCTACAAGAATACTTACCACACTTACCTGAAATACTTACCGAACCAAACGACTCCAGAACCTCCAACGAAAGCTTTTACTTGGCAACACCTTCTCCAAAGACCGTAGATCCTCCAGCCACAATCTGTTCCTTCGCCGACGCTTTGAAATCACCGCCACATCACGAAATCTCTGAAACTGAACATGCAACTGAAAACGATACCATTAAACCCGACAACAGGAAAACAATAACCAGCTCCGCAACCAATGCCAAGTACGACCCGTCAACCTGGGAGTATGGACATACGCCCGACCTCCAACAGTTAACTAAATCCGAACTTCAAATTCTTTACGACACCATCCGATCCAGACCTCCCATACTCAACGTTTCATTAAAAAAGCATGCAGAACAACTCCTCGTTAACATTAGTGAAACTCTTTTAAACCAGCAAAAGCGACGACGCAGTACTACTCCCCAAAAAGAAATGAAAAAGGGAAAAAATATGTTTTAAATTTAAATATTAATTTTTAGCATAGTTTTATTCTTGTTTTTATATACAAAAGAACCCTTTTATTTTTTAACGATTGTTCGCGTTAATTTATTTAATTTTAACCCGCGAACAAAATAACAAACGACGACAATGTAAAAATGTAAACTTTTACTGAAAATTAATAAACTAATTCAGTATCTGTTCTTATCAGCTTAATATCTGATACGGGTCCCATCGGGGCCCAAGATATTAAACTTATTTTTGGACGGCGGCGGAGAGGTCGGAGCTTGCTCCACCTCCGCCACGGGTTGGCCTGGTATTGCAGTTCTTCCAGGATCGGCCCACCTCGCTCAATGAATCTAAAATCAAACACCATATATATATATATATATATATATATATATATATATATTCCTGACGTCATAAGAGGGAAAGTCGTCATTGGCTAGTAGATCATTTTGAAGATTCGGACGGATTTGTTTTGTAATTTTTTACCTTAACTGTCGTACGTTACCAACGGTATGTTTTTTTTAAGTCACTTTCGTTACTAACAGGAGACATGATTAGGAGTTCACAGCCGGCCGCTTTTCGACATTCGCATTGGCAACACGTCTTCCCCTTTAAAAAAATTAACCCCTCCCAAACCATGGTAACTCCGTTCTCGAAACGGACACCATATAAGTTATTTACATCGAGTTACCTAGCGAGGATTGCGGTACTATCGCTGTAGAAATAGGGGACTGTTAAAAGCGGGATGGTTTGGAAAAAACGAGTTTTTGTGTTGCTGATGCCGGGGCGCGTACTACGCGGCAACCACGGTCAATTCGTAGTGCCATATCTCATGACACTTCTCTACAGCTGTTCTGGTAAGCGTGCAGGAGGAAACTCCGTATGATCAAGATCTTACTTTTTCTAATTATCGATTAAGCACGGTTCCATGTTGCCACTTATTTAAAAAAAGACCCAGAGAAAACCGAAGATAAATTATCGCCTTGGCGAACTAGTTAGAAACAGCGTAAAAGAAAATATTTAAAAATAAACAAATTTTATTAGAAAGACTCAAATACCCCGTTAATGAAAAAAAAGAGGGTGAGAGGAAGAGATCAGCCACCGGCACGCCGTGTTCCCTGGTGGTCTCCCTCCCTCCCAAGAAATGACCCCACTCGACGCGGCTTACCGTCGTTGATGGGTCGAGAACCAATGTATTCTGCGTGATATTACCGTTGACGGCTGAAAACGCTCGATGGCCGTCGATCTTTTTGTTTGAAATCAAGAAGTTACCTTCTTTGGTCAGACGTGATGGTTATACACGCTGTCATCTCCAACCACGAGCAATCTGCTTAAACATAATTATGAAATTTGTGAATGCTCAATCTCACTCTTTTTCTTTTTCAACCACCAAAGCCCCCTTTGCCGGTTATCGCTTCTCGGCCTTTTGGCTAAGATCAAAGTGTAGTATCTGTTCTTATCAGCTTAATATCTGATACGGGTCCCATCGGGGCCCAAGATATTAAACTTATTTTTGGACGGCGGCGGAGAGGTCGGAGCTTGCTCCACCTCCGCCACGGGTTGGCCTGGTATTGCAGTTCTTCCAGGATCGGCCCACCTCGCTCAATGAATCTAAAATCAAACACCATATATATATATATATATATATATATATATATTCCTGACGTCATAAGAGGGAAAGTCGTCATTGGCTAGTAGATCATTTTGAAGATTCGGACGGATTTGTTTTGTAATTTTTTACCTTAACTGTCGTACGTTACCAACGGTATGTTTTTTTTAAGTCACTTTCGTTACTAACAGGAGACATGATTAGGAGTTCACAGCCGGCCGCTTTTCGACATTCGCATTGGCAACACGTCTTCCCCTTTAAAAAAATTAACCCCTCCCAAACCATGGTAACTCCGTTCTCGAAACGGACACCATATAAGTTATTTACATCGAGTTACCTAGCGAGGATTGCGGTACTATCGCTGTAGAAATAGGGGACTGTTAAAAGCGGGATGGTTTGGAAAAAACGAGTTTTTGTGTTGCTGATGCCGGGGCGCGTACTACGCGGCAACCACGGTCAATTCGTAGTGCCATATCTCATGACACTTCTCTACAGCTGTTCTGGTAAGCGTGCAGGAGGAAACTCCGTATGATCAAGATCTTACTTTTTCTAATTATCGATTAAGCACGGTTCCATGTTGCCACTTATTTAAAAAAAGACCCAGAGAAAACCGAAGATAAATTATCGCCTTGGCGAACTAGTTAGAAACAGCGTAAAAGAAAATATTTAAAAATAAACAAATTTTATTAGAAAGACTCAAATACCCCGTTAATGAAAAAAAAGAGGGTGAGAGGAAGAGATCAGCCACCGGCACGCCGTGTTCCCTGGTGGTCTCCCTCCCTCCCAAGAAATGACCCCACTCGACGCGGCTTACCGTCGTTGATGGGTCGAGAACCAATGTATTCTGCGTGATATTACCGTTGACGGCTGAAAACGCTCGATGGCCGTCGATCTTTTTGTTTGAAATCAAGAAGTTACCTTCTTTGGTCAGACGTGATGGTTATACACGCTGTCATCTCCAACCACGAGCAATCTGCTTAAACATAATTATGAAATTTGTGAATGCTCAATCTCACTCTTTTTCTTTTTCAACCACCAAAGCCCCCTTTGCCGGTTATCGCTTCTCGGCCTTTTGGCTAAGATCAAAGTGTAGTATCTGTTCTTATCAGCTTAATATCTGATACGGGTCCCATCGGGGCCCAAGATATTAAACTTATTTTTGGACGGCGGCGGAGAGGTCGGAGCTTGCTCCACCTCCGCCACGGGTTGGCCTGGTATTGCAGTTCTTCCAGGATCGGCCCACCTCGCTCAATGAATCTAAAATCAAACACCATATATATATATATATATATATATATATATATTCCTGACGTCATAAGAGGGAAAGTCGTCATTGGCTAGTAGATCATTTTGAAGATTCGGACGGATTTGTTTTGTAATTTTTTACCTTAACTGTCGTACGTTACCAACGGTATGTTTTTTTTAAGTCACTTTCGTTACTAACAGGAGACATGATTAGGAGTTCACAGCCGGCCGCTTTTCGACATTCGCATTGGCAACACGTCTTCCCCTTTAAAAAAATTAACCCCTCCCAAACCATGGTAACTCCGTTCTCGAAACGGACACCATATAAGTTATTTACATCGAGTTACCTAGCGAGGATTGCGGTACTATCGCTGTAGAAATAGGGGACTGTTAAAAGCGGGATGGTTTGGAAAAAACGAGTTTTTGTGTTGCTGATGCCGGGGCGCGTACTACGCGGCAACCACGGTCAATTCGTAGTGCCATATCTCATGACACTTCTCTACAGCTGTTCTGGTAAGCGTGCAGGAGGAAACTCCGTATGATCAAGATCTTACTTTTTCTAATTATCGATTAAGCACGGTTCCATGTTGCCACTTATTTAAAAAAAGACCCAGAGAAAACCGAAGATAAATTATCGCCTTGGCGAACTAGTTAGAAACAGCGTAAAAGAAAATATTTAAAAATAAACAAATTTTATTAGAAAGACTCAAATACCCCGTTAATGAAAAAAAAGAGGGTGAGAGGAAGAGATCAGCCACCGGCACGCCGTGTTCCCTGGTGGTCTCCCTCCCTCCCAAGAAATGACCCCACTCGACGCGGCTTACCGTCGTTGATGGGTCGAGAACCAATGTATTCTGCGTGATATTACCGTTGACGGCTGAAAACGCTCGATGGCCGTCGATCTTTTTGTTTGAAATCAAGAAGTTACCTTCTTTGGTCAGACGTGATGGTTATACACGCTGTCATCTCCAACCACGAGCAATCTGCTTAAACATAATTATGAAATTTGTGAATGCTCAATCTCACTCTTTTTCTTTTTCAACCACCAAAGCCCCCTTTGCCGGTTATCGCTTCTCGGCCTTTTGGCTAAGATCAAAGTGTAGTATCTGTTTCCAGCTATTTCGCTAAAATCTTGGCCGAAAGGCGGTCAAGCGAGTATTCCAGCTATCCAGCTAGCTCCTGTAATGCTGACTTACCTGCCGGTACCCTGACGTCTCCGTTCCTGTTCCGGCTCTTGAAGTTGCCGCTGCTGTTTCCGGTTCCGTTGCTGTTCCTGATTCCGCTGCTGTTCCTGATCCTGGTGCCGCTGCTACTTACCTGTCGCTGCTGTTCCGGGTCTCCACGCTGTATCCTGACTTGGCTGTCTCTTGCCATTGCTTCCTGACGCTGTTCCTTCCTGGGACTGACATTAACCCGACGACCTCTCCGTAGCCATCATGGCTGCAGAGGTAAAAAAGAGAACCGCTCGACTGGATGTCGATTCTGGCTTCATTGACGTTGCTCGGGCTTTCCTCGAAAAACTCGGACCCGAGTCTATCGAAACGTTGCAACCTGTGGGTAAAGAGGCATTCCTACTTACCTTCACAACTCTGGCTTTCCTGCAGCAAGCGGTCTCCTATGGAGAAATATTAATCGGGAACAAATCATGTAAAGTTACCAGTGTTGAAGATGACGGCATCTGGCTGACGATCAAAAACTTACCATCATGGATTCAATGGGACGCCATTTTGACGAACCTAAGACAATACGGCGAAATAAAAGCTCACCGCCTGGACGAATACAAGGAGCTTAAAGGAATTAAAAATGGGGACCGTTCAGTAAAAATAAAAATGGCCAAAACAATACCTAATGTGCTTTATTTCGGGCGAAGTAGAGCACTTGTATACTATTCAGGAGTGGCAAAGAAATGCTTCTTTTGCGACCAGGAGGGGCACGTTGCCTCTACCTGTGAGGCAAAGAAGACCAAGGTGACGGACCAGTCGCAAAAGGCCACAGGAGTGCAGGGACACCCACTCACTACCCAAGACGAAGACCAAGAGAGAGAAGAACCCATAACAGAACCGGCAACACCACTAAAGACACCACCCAGCGAACACCAAGAACCACTGCCCCAAGAACATATCAAAGGACTTTATGTCAGCCCAGAAAAACTAAAAGCAATCAGCAACTACTCGCAGGCCCAACTTCGGGGATTTCTGAAATATATCCAGACCACGGACGAAATAAACGATATACGGAGGCAGATGTTTATCACGCTCATCAACAAAGAACAGGAGAAATTCTCAAAACGACGAATGCCCAACTCTCCGGAAAAAGCAACAAAGAAAGGGAAGACACAAAATGAAGAACAAACATATGCTAGCGCCACCGGAAGCACACCTGATAAAGACTTGTATGCAGCATACGTAACTTATTGAACTCTCTTATTTTTCATAAAAGGCAAAATTTAATTTCAAAAGCGTGCTAAATTCCATTTTTATTCATTTATATTCATTTACTTTTGTGTACTTTTATCTGGTTTTAACTCTATGTTATCCCTGAAAAAAAATTTTTTTTAAGAAAATAATGATACTCACCTTGTTATATAAAAAACCATTTATACTTACCTTGACGTTTGAAGAAAAAAACCAAAACCTAAAAAACGAAAAATGAAACTAATTTTATCTTGTTCGCGCTAATTTAATGTAATTAAACGCGAACATTTGTAAATTTGTAAATTTGACTGAAAATTAATAAAATATTTCAGTATCTGTTCTTATCAGCTTAATATCTGATACGGGTCCCATCGGGGCCCAAGATATTAAACTTATTTTTGGACGGCGGCGGAGAGGTCGGAGCTTGCTCCACCTCCGCCACGGGTTGGCCTGGTATTGCAGTTCTTCCAGGATCGGCCCACCTCGCTCAATGAATCTAAAATCAAACACCATATATATATATATATATATATATATATATATTCCTGACGTCATAAGAGGGAAAGTCGTCATTGGCTAGTAGATCATTTTGAAGATTCGGACGGATTTGTTTTGTAATTTTTTACCTTAACTGTCGTACGTTACCAACGGTATGTTTTTTTTAAGTCACTTTCGTTACTAACAGGAGACATGATTAGGAGTTCACAGCCGGCCGCTTTTCGACATTCGCATTGGCAACACGTCTTCCCCTTTAAAAAAATTAACCCCTCCCAAACCATGGTAACTCCGTTCTCGAAACGGACACCATATAAGTTATTTACATCGAGTTACCTAGCGAGGATTGCGGTACTATCGCTGTAGAAATAGGGGACTGTTAAAAGCGGGATGGTTTGGAAAAAACGAGTTTTTGTGTTGCTGATGCCGGGGCGCGTACTACGCGGCAACCACGGTCAATTCGTAGTGCCATATCTCATGACACTTCTCTACAGCTGTTCTGGTAAGCGTGCAGGAGGAAACTCCGTATGATCAAGATCTTACTTTTTCTAATTATCGATTAAGCACGGTTCCATGTTGCCACTTATTTAAAAAAAGACCCAGAGAAAACCGAAGATAAATTATCGCCTTGGCGAACTAGTTAGAAACAGCGTAAAAGAAAATATTTAAAAATAAACAAATTTTATTAGAAAGACTCAAATACCCCGTTAATGAAAAAAAAGAGGGTGAGAGGAAGAGATCAGCCACCGGCACGCCGTGTTCCCTGGTGGTCTCCCTCCCTCCCAAGAAATGACCCCACTCGACGCGGCTTACCGTCGTTGATGGGTCGAGAACCAATGTATTCTGCGTGATATTACCGTTGACGGCTGAAAACGCTCGATGGCCGTCGATCTTTTTGTTTGAAATCAAGAAGTTACCTTCTTTGGTCAGACGTGATGGTTATACACGCTGTCATCTCCAACCACGAGCAATCTGCTTAAACATAATTATGAAATTTGTGAATGCTCAATCTCACTCTTTTTCTTTTTCAACCACCAAAGCCCCCTTTGCCGGTTATCGCTTCTCGGCCTTTTGGCTAAGATCAAAGTGTAGTATCTGTTTATTATTTAAATTTGTGCTCACCGCGATCTTGGTCAGGAGACGAGAAGTGTTTGTTGGCGGCCTTTCCTCTGGTTGCCCGGCTACCTGCCTGCCTGCCCTGGGGGCGTTCCACCACGTTCCTGTTGCGTTCCGTTACGTTCCTGCTGCGTTCGCTTGGCCATCACCAGCGAAGTTCAAAGTTCCTCCGTTCCTGGGCGAGGGCCCACCTCGACGATGGCGTCGTCAACCCTCCGCCGCTCCACTTGCCGGGTCACCCTTAAAGAAGGCATCCAGTATATGGACCTTGCAAAAGCTTTATTTATGCAAGTGTCACCAGCGTCCGTCCACGCCATTCAACCCTTGGGTAAAAACATTTTCCAAGTAACTTTTAAAAGTGAAGATTTCTTTCAAAAAGCTATGGACAAAGGCCTCATCCACATGAGTGGAGAGGACTACGAGTTCATCCCTGTAGATGGTTTAACCAGATGGATAGTTGTCCGGGATGTCCCAGTTTGGGTCGACCGGGCAGCATTTCTAACGGCGTTTAAACCCTATGGTGACATCCTGAAATACGTTGAGGAAGAATTTCCTGACCTTCCTGGCATCAAGACGGGAAGTCGGAAAATCCAAATCAAGATGGCGGCTCAAAATGCCGTTCCCAACATCTTGAAAGTCGGAGAAGGCCACAGAGCCAGAGTCTTCTACCCTGGAGTAGAATTCCTTTGCTTTAAATGCAAGAAAAAAGGCCACAAGTTCAACGACTGCCCAGAGCGAAAACAGAAAGAAACCGTCCCTACACCAGAACCCTTGATCAAAGAAATTCGGTCAAAGTCCAGCACTGAAGGTGACGCAGTCATCGAGACTCCATCACCGAGTAACCCGGAAGAAACGTCTCAAGATGTAGCTAATTCAGCTGCTACGAGTGTCAACAACGATACCGCTTCGGCAGTATCTGTGACCAACGCCATCGCCGGCGACCACGACGACATCGTGATGGAGCTCAACAAGCCTCCAAAAGAAATCGACCACTGCGACAACGACCTAACCGTATCTACCCCAATGAAATTTTCAGAAAAGGTTAGAACAACAACGCCAACATCAGGAAATCCAGCCGTAGCCAGCCCCAACAAACGACACAGTAGCCGATCCCCGCATCTGAAAGAAAGGACAAAAAAAGTAAAATAAACGACAAAAACGCATACTTACCGGTCACAGAACTCTTTCCTAACTTTTTATGACATTCACACCCTGTACTACCTTTTTAAAATTTGGTTCCTTTAACGTTAACGGTTTTCGTGACCATCAAAAACAAATTGATGTCGCCTCAATTTTTTATTCGAATAATTTTGATTTTTTACTTATACAAGAAACCCACTTATTACAGTCTGACGACTGGCGCCGTTTTAATCGTAATTTTTTTAATTATAAAACAGTTTTTAGCGAGGGGTCGGAACGGTCGAGAGGCACAGCAATCTTAATAAACAAGCGTCATGAAAAAAATATTAAAAGCGTCCGTCTAGACGCCGTGGGGCGTCTAGTCTCCATCGACGTCACTGTCGGAAGTATTCGTCTTCGACTGATATCAGTTTATGCACCCAACGTCTCTTCAGAGCGCAAACTCTTTTTCACTCAACTGTACCAATACCTCGAGGGGCCTTACGATCATTTAATCCTAGGTGGAGATTTTAACTGTATCCTGAATCCTGACCTAGATAAAGAAGGGGGAATACCTACTAAAGACCTCAGCGCCGATGAACTACAAAAAATAATAACGGATTTATACCTTATAGACGCTTACCGAGAACTTCATCCGCAACGTAGAGAGTTCACTTGGAAATCGTCAGCTGTACAAAGCCGCCTAGACCGAATATACTTACCTCAGAGCCCAGATATCAAACTCCTGACTTGCGACACCGTGTCCTTTGGAGGTGGCAATTATGCTATCTCAGACCACAAGTTGCTTTGCCTGAAAATATCAATAACAACGACTATTCAACGGGGACGCGGCATCTGGCGGCTGAACGATTCTCTTCTTCAGCCGGACAATCCAGAGGACGACTCCATAGAGAGAACAATCAATCAATTAGCCGGAGAGGTGAACAGCTTTGACGCCTGGGATATCTTCAAAACCAGAGTTCGAGAAGTATTCCAAGCCGAAGGGAAGAGGCGTGCGTCCAATTCAAGAAAAGAATCCGCCATCCTGCGATGGGCCCTAGAAAAAATAAAAAAATCAGAAATAAAAAATAAACATACCTGTTCCATGGAAGAAGAAGTCCAAACACTCCAGCTGGCGGAATACCAGAGGAGATATATGTCGGCCACTACAAGGCTCTCAGCAAATCAAATAACTGGAGAAGAAACGTTCTCTGGGGAATTTTACCGGCAGTACAAAGCCAATAGGTCCCATTCAGAAATTACCACCGTTAAACTAAAAGACAACGTTTTTTCTGACCAGGCCAAAATAATATCAACTTTCACCGACTTTTACAGAACACTATTCCAACGGGAGACCCAAGACGATCCAGAACCTTTTTTCTCGCCAAAGATACCAGCAATCACCAAAGACCAACAATCCACTCTTGACGGTGAAATATCCTTGACTGAAACAACCGAAGCCCTTCGGTCTATGAAGTCCGGAAAGGCACCTGGTCTCGACGGCCTAACAGCGGCTTTTTATAAGAAGTACTGGAAGTTCATCGGGCCAGTACTGACGAAAGTACTTAACGAATCCATCTCAGAAGGTAAACTTCCCAAATCTATGACTCGGGGCGTTATAACGCTAATTTGCAAAGACGAATCTCGTAAAGAGGAAATGGACGTATGGCGGCCAATCACCCTCCTTGACATCGACAGACGAATCCTCGCTAAAATTTTTGAAAAAAGAGCAGCGTCCGTCACGGCGAGTCTCATTGGGCCACAGCAAACCTGCGGTGTCCGTGGAAGAAATTCGGCCCACAATCTTATACTCCTAAGAGATACGATTACGGCCATCGACGAGAAGCAGGTCAGTGCGTATCTGCTATCATTGGACTTTAATAAAGCCTTTGACAGATTAAATCATACATTTATATTTAAAACGCTCGAGAGGTTCGGATTTGGCCTGGGCTTCATCAACGCCATCAAAATCATCTACCAAGAAAACACCAGTACACTCTTAATTAATGGAGCTCTCTCAGAAAATATCCCTATAGAGAAGGGAGTACGACAGGGGTGCCCTCTGTCGCCACTCCTGTTTTGCCTGGCCGTAGAAACTTTGTTAGTTGCCATAGCAACGGAAAGCGACATCCAAGGCGTAGCTGCGCCAGGATCGAACGCACAAGATACGCTTAAATATATCGCCCACGCCGATGACATAAACGCCATAGTAGCCGACGTCGAGTCCATCCATGAAACCATGAAGGTCGTAGCCAAGTACTGTTCCTTTTCGGGCAGTAAAATTAACCATCAGAAATCTAGGATTCTGCAACTGGGCAAATTAGTGGCTCATGCAGGACGTCCTCTACCGATACCACTGACCACGGATCCAGTGAAAATCCTAGGCATCTACTTTGGTAAAACAGGCCCGCATAAATCTAACCAATTGCATTTTACACAGAAATTCATCAGCTCACTACAACTGTGGCGTAATCGCCAAATTTCCTTCATTGGTAAAGCCCAGCTGATCAAACAAGTCGCCATTCCAAAACTTGAATACGCCCTTCCAATAGTACAATTCGATAAGAAAACAATAACCAGACTGACCAAACTTATTTTTGACTTCATTTGGAATAGCAAACAAGAAACCATATCACGCTCTACAATGGTACTACCAATTTTATCCGGGGGAATTGGCTACAACAAGAAAGATCTTAAACTGCATCAACAACGAAACTCATCCTGGTCGGGACAGCATAATATATAACTTATCTACAAGCAGCAAGACAGTCCTTGAAATTCCCTGGCAACATAGCAAACCGCACGCACCAGAAGTCCATGACCAATATCGCCACTTCAAATCATCCATCCTGAAAATAAAGAAAAAATTAAAAAGTAACCAAACCATACTTACCCTTACTAACGAAGAAATCCGTCTGTTCCTCCAGCCATTCACAGTTCCTCGAATCGTTGGTCTTCGACCACAAACCAAGTGGGCTCTGACCTTCCGAAGAATTGGATCCAAATCCATTGAAGGCTCACGCCGCGACCTATGTTTCAAATTAATCCACGAAGGTCTTCCGACAAGGGACGTACTCTACGACAGGAAGATGTCTACGACCAGCAAATGCCCGAGATGTCCAGAAAGAGAAACAACCGTCCATTTATTCTACTACTGCGAGACAAGCAAACTAATCTGGAACCATATCCGTCTCTTCTTTAAAGTTAGGTTTGTTCCCTGGTCCACAGTCATCTACCACACGTCACTTCCGGTTCCCCTAAACTGCCTTTACGCTTGCTCCATCATATTCTCCGAAGCCAAATTTCAACTCTGGAAGTCCCGAAATTCCTTAGTGTTTGAAAAACGAAAAGACAGCGCCGACGTCATATTACGCCGCATCCGATTTAATATTCTACGAAGAGCACAACTCGACCACGTTCGCCTTAAGGAACAGGAATTTAAACGTCACTGGTGCGATGATACTTACCCAATAGTCGACACTGCCTCTCGATTGCTTCGTCTCCTCTTTTAACAAATATTTTTAAACATATGCTCCACTTTTTGATTTAAATTTTATTGGCTTTTAACTCTACGTATAGCTATTGTACATATTTTTTGAGGTTTTTTGGAAAAGAATCAATCCGGCGTTCTTCTTTTGGTTCGCGTTAAATTAAGTAAAAATAACACGCGACCAAAAGTAAATGTGAATTTGTAAATATGTAACCATTAACGAATCTTTTAATAAACTATTAAAAGTATCTGTTCTTATCAGCTTAATATCTGATACGGGTCCCATCGGGGCCCAAGATATTAAACTTATTTTTGGACGGCGGCGGAGAGGTCGGAGCTTGCTCCACCTCCGCCACGGGTTGGCCTGGTATTGCAGTTCTTCCAGGATCGGCCCACCTCGCTCAATGAATCTAAAATCAAACACCATATATATATATATATATATATATATATATATATTCCTGACGTCATAAGAGGGAAAGTCGTCATTGGCTAGTAGATCATTTTGAAGATTCGGACGGATTTGTTTTGTAATTTTTTACCTTAACTGTCGTACGTTACCAACGGTATGTTTTTTTTAAGTCACTTTCGTTACTAACAGGAGACATGATTAGGAGTTCACAGCCGGCCGCTTTTCGACATTCGCATTGGCAACACGTCTTCCCCTTTAAAAAAATTAACCCCTCCCAAACCATGGTAACTCCGTTCTCGAAACGGACACCATATAAGTTATTTACATCGAGTTACCTAGCGAGGATTGCGGTACTATCGCTGTAGAAATAGGGGACTGTTAAAAGCGGGATGGTTTGGAAAAAACGAGTTTTTGTGTTGCTGATGCCGGGGCGCGTACTACGCGGCAACCACGGTCAATTCGTAGTGCCATATCTCATGACACTTCTCTACAGCTGTTCTGGTAAGCGTGCAGGAGGAAACTCCGTATGATCAAGATCTTACTTTTTCTAATTATCGATTAAGCACGGTTCCATGTTGCCACTTATTTAAAAAAAGACCCAGAGAAAACCGAAGATAAATTATCGCCTTGGCGAACTAGTTAGAAACAGCGTAAAAGAAAATATTTAAAAATAAACAAATTTTATTAGAAAGACTCAAATACCCCGTTAATGAAAAAAAAGAGGGTGAGAGGAAGAGATCAGCCACCGGCACGCCGTGTTCCCTGGTGGTCTCCCTCCCTCCCAAGAAATGACCCCACTCGACGCGGCTTACCGTCGTTGATGGGTCGAGAACCAATGTATTCTGCGTGATATTACCGTTGACGGCTGAAAACGCTCGATGGCCGTCGATCTTTTTGTTTGAAATCAAGAAGTTACCTTCTTTGGTCAGACGTGATGGTTATACACGCTGTCATCTCCAACCACGAGCAATCTGCTTAAACATAATTATGAAATTTGTGAATGCTCAATCTCACTCTTTTTCTTTTTCAACCACCAAAGCCCCCTTTGCCGGTTATCGCTTCTCGGCCTTTTGGCTAAGATCAAAGTGTAGTATCTGTTTCCAATAGAACTATACAGAGATCTTAGTCGGGGGCGAGAAGTGTATATACGCCTTTAAGGCGAGTTTACCCACTTCGCTGCCTTACCTGCTCGTTCCTGTGTCCTGGCTCCGGTTCCTGTCGCCGTATCCTGTTTCCGGTTCCTGCCGCTGTATCCTGATTCCGGTTCCTGCCGCTGTACTGTTCCAGTTTTTCCGCCACCTTGGATCCACTTTTTGAGGGATCGCCGTCAGGCGATTCCGGAAGTCGTCCGGTGATCTCGACGTCAAAGCCCGTCACCATGTCTTCTACGTCGACGAAAATCGACAAAGTAGCTCCTGCTCCGGTTCCAGTTACTGCTTGCAAGGCTGCTACAGCCCGAATTAATTTTGATGGCGTCAGTGTGGACGATTTGGCGTTAGCTCTTTTTGACCACGTCGGCCCGAAGAATATTATCGTATTCCAAATGATTGCGAAATCGGAAGTACAAATCACCTTCCGAGACCAAACCAGCTACCAAAAAGCTGTGGACTGTGGAATCGTCGTCGGTGAGAAGCCGCTTGATATTATTGGAGTAGCCGATCCTGTTACCTACCTGACAGTGAAAGACGCTCCCAGCTGGTGGGATTTGGAGACCTTCAAGAAGGCCTTCAGATCATGTTGTGACGTTCTCTCCCAGACATGGGAAACTTATCAGAAAGGGGTCCTCAAAGACCTTCGCACGGGAACAAGACGTCTTCAAGTCAAAGTCAGGGGACCAATCCCGAACCTGATGATCATCAATGGGCACCGTATCCAAGTTACTTACCGGGGCGTCCAGAAAATGTGCTTCTTCTGCCACAAGGATACCCATCAGGTTCGGGATTGCCCGAAAAAGAAAAACAAGGCTCGATCATCTCCAGATACCGCCACTCACGGGAACCCGTTCTCTAACGAACCAGAGAACGTTAGGAGCGGAACGCCGATTCCAGTCGAGGATGTTGCAGACGCCAGCACCCACGACGAAATGATGGATGAAACCTCACCATCACGAAAACAGAAAGGACTAACCCTCCCACCTAGAGACTTCCATGATTCGAAAGAGAGTTGGTCGCTTACAACGCCGGAGCCATCCCCAGAGAAACCTGAGTCCTCCACCAGAGTCCTAGGATACGCCGGTGCTGTGAAGTCACCCCAGAAGGAAGCCCAGTGCACGCAAGAACCTGTTCTAAAGAAACTTGAGGAAGTACCAATTAACGAACGTCATTGGAACTTCGGGACCCTATCGAAAGACGAACTAGAGGATTTCTGTCGTAAAGTCAGCGAATTAAATAACACGGACCCTAAGGTCCTGGCGTGGTGCGAAAAAGCATTGGGGAAGGCAAAAAATCAACTCCATCTGCGTTCCAAACGACGGCATAGTCCTAGTGAAAAAGATCCCAAGAAAGGGAAAAAATAGGTCTTACGCTAATTGTGTAATTATGTTTTTAATTATATCTTTTTCGTAATTGACTCTTAAACTGAAAAGTCGGTTTTATCAAATCATTTATTGTGATTAGGTTTTAATGATTTCAATTTTAGTTTTATTTTTTAAATGTTTAAATGTTTACAATAATATAGCTTAAATGTAACATACGTACCTCGAAATAACTCTGGAAAAAAGCGATAAAATTAATTATGGTTAAATAATTTTAAAAACTAAACCATTTCTTTAAGTTTAAAAAGTTTAAAAAATAAGAAAAATATATAAGTATACTTAAATGTAATACTCACCTTCGTACGTGCCTCGGAACCAGATTACCCTGAAAAGAAAATGTTAAAGTTAAAAATGTTGAACAGTATGCCTAAAAAACCAAAAAGAAAAATACTTACCTTGACCAATATTTACCTAGTACCCATAGAACTAGTTATATTTTTTTTTGACATAATGATCGTTTGATACGCCAGCACTCCATGAAATTGTTAAATTGTTTAAAGCAATGTTCGCGCTAAATTAAATGCTTAATAACGCGGACATTTGTAAATATGACCAGAATTTTAAATAAACAAATTCAGTATCTGTTCTTATCAGCTTAATATCTGATACGGGTCCCATCGGGGCCCAAGATATTAAACTTATTTTTGGACGGCGGCGGAGAGGTCGGAGCTTGCTCCACCTCCGCCACGGGTTGGCCTGGTATTGCAGTTCTTCCAGGATCGGCCCACCTCGCTCAATGAATCTAAAATCAAACACCATATATATATATATATATATATATATATATATATTCCTGACGTCATAAGAGGGAAAGTCGTCATTGGCTAGTAGATCATTTTGAAGATTCGGACGGATTTGTTTTGTAATTTTTTACCTTAACTGTCGTACGTTACCAACGGTATGTTTTTTTTAAGTCACTTTCGTTACTAACAGGAGACATGATTAGGAGTTCACAGCCGGCCGCTTTTCGACATTCGCATTGGCAACACGTCTTCCCCTTTAAAAAAATTAACCCCTCCCAAACCATGGTAACTCCGTTCTCGAAACGGACACCATATAAGTTATTTACATCGAGTTACCTAGCGAGGATTGCGGTACTATCGCTGTAGAAATAGGGGACTGTTAAAAGCGGGATGGTTTGGAAAAAACGAGTTTTTGTGTTGCTGATGCCGGGGCGCGTACTACGCGGCAACCACGGTCAATTCGTAGTGCCATATCTCATGACACTTCTCTACAGCTGTTCTGGTAAGCGTGCAGGAGGAAACTCCGTATGATCAAGATCTTACTTTTTCTAATTATCGATTAAGCACGGTTCCATGTTGCCACTTATTTAAAAAAAGACCCAGAGAAAACCGAAGATAAATTATCGCCTTGGCGAACTAGTTAGAAACAGCGTAAAAGAAAATATTTAAAAATAAACAAATTTTATTAGAAAGACTCAAATACCCCGTTAATGAAAAAAAAGAGGGTGAGAGGAAGAGATCAGCCACCGGCACGCCGTGTTCCCTGGTGGTCTCCCTCCCTCCCAAGAAATGACCCCACTCGACGCGGCTTACCGTCGTTGATGGGTCGAGAACCAATGTATTCTGCGTGATATTACCGTTGACGGCTGAAAACGCTCGATGGCCGTCGATCTTTTTGTTTGAAATCAAGAAGTTACCTTCTTTGGTCAGACGTGATGGTTATACACGCTGTCATCTCCAACCACGAGCAATCTGCTTAAACATAATTATGAAATTTGTGAATGCTCAATCTCACTCTTTTTCTTTTTCAACCACCAAAGCCCCCTTTGCCGGTTATCGCTTCTCGGCCTTTTGGCTAAGATCAAAGTGTAGTATCTGTTCTTATCAGCTTAATATCTGATACGGGTCCCATCGGGGCCCAAGATATTAAACTTATTTTTGGACGGCGGCGGAGAGGTCGGAGCTTGCTCCACCTCCGCCACGGGTTGGCCTGGTATTGCAGTTCTTCCAGGATCGGCCCACCTCGCTCAATGAATCTAAAATCAAACACCATATATATATATATATATATATATATATATATTCCTGACGTCATAAGAGGGAAAGTCGTCATTGGCTAGTAGATCATTTTGAAGATTCGGACGGATTTGTTTTGTAATTTTTTACCTTAACTGTCGTACGTTACCAACGGTATGTTTTTTTTAAGTCACTTTCGTTACTAACAGGAGACATGATTAGGAGTTCACAGCCGGCCGCTTTTCGACATTCGCATTGGCAACACGTCTTCCCCTTTAAAAAAATTAACCCCTCCCAAACCATGGTAACTCCGTTCTCGAAACGGACACCATATAAGTTATTTACATCGAGTTACCTAGCGAGGATTGCGGTACTATCGCTGTAGAAATAGGGGACTGTTAAAAGCGGGATGGTTTGGAAAAAACGAGTTTTTGTGTTGCTGATGCCGGGGCGCGTACTACGCGGCAACCACGGTCAATTCGTAGTGCCATATCTCATGACACTTCTCTACAGCTGTTCTGGTAAGCGTGCAGGAGGAAACTCCGTATGATCAAGATCTTACTTTTTCTAATTATCGATTAAGCACGGTTCCATGTTGCCACTTATTTAAAAAAAGACCCAGAGAAAACCGAAGATAAATTATCGCCTTGGCGAACTAGTTAGAAACAGCGTAAAAGAAAATATTTAAAAATAAACAAATTTTATTAGAAAGACTCAAATACCCCGTTAATGAAAAAAAAGAGGGTGAGAGGAAGAGATCAGCCACCGGCACGCCGTGTTCCCTGGTGGTCTCCCTCCCTCCCAAGAAATGACCCCACTCGACGCGGCTTACCGTCGTTGATGGGTCGAGAACCAATGTATTCTGCGTGATATTACCGTTGACGGCTGAAAACGCTCGATGGCCGTCGATCTTTTTGTTTGAAATCAAGAAGTTACCTTCTTTGGTCAGACGTGATGGTTATACACGCTGTCATCTCCAACCACGAGCAATCTGCTTAAACATAATTATGAAATTTGTGAATGCTCAATCTCACTCTTTTTCTTTTTCAACCACCAAAGCCCCCTTTGCCGGTTATCGCTTCTCGGCCTTTTGGCTAAGATCAAAGTGTAGTATCGCTTCTCGGCCTTTTGGCTAAGATCAAAGTGTAGTATCTGTTTTCAATAGTTCTATACCGAGATCTTAGTCGGGGGGCGAGAAGTGTTTTTACGCCTTTAGGCGAGTTTGCCTGCTCTCTGCCACGCTGAAGCGTCAGAAGTTGCCGTTCCTGCTGCGTGTCCAGTACCAGTTCCAGTTGCTGTTCCTGCCTTCCAGTTACCGTCTGCCTCTCCTCAGCAGTTCCTGAGTTCCGGTCTCCGCTTCGGCGGTCGCCACCAACGTTGCCATGCCTGCCGTGCAGTCGCTGCCGACCAGTTCGCAATCCTCAAAGAAAGCCACTGCTCGTATCAAATTCGATGGTGTCCCTGTGGAAGATTTGGCTCTTGGCCTTTTCGACCACATTGGCCCCAAGTGTATTACGGTCTTCCAAATGATCGGGAAGGCGGAAGTCCAAGTCACGTTCAAAGACTTTATCTGCTACCAGAAAGCGGTAGATACCGGAATAATCATCGGCGAGAAACACCTCAACATCGTGGGCGTTGCCGATCCGGTGACTCAAGTCACAGTAAAAAATGCGCCTAGCTGGTGGGATCTCTCGTTCCTTAAAGCCAATCTTAAAAGCTATTGTGAAGTGATATCCGAGACGTGGGAGACCTTCCAACAAGGCCCTCTGAAGGATGTCCGAAACGGTAACCGCCGTCTTGAAGTCCGAATCAAGAGTCCAATCCCGAACCTGATGACCATCAGTGGACACCGAATCCAACTCGTTTATCAAGGCGTCCAACGCATGTGTTTTTACTGCCGCAAAGACAGTCATCAGGTTCGGGATTGCCCCAAGAAAAAGAACAAGGCTCATCAGACCACTCGGAACGCAAACTTCCAAGACCTGATTCCGCCAGCCAAAGAGTCCGAAAGTATACCCGCAGACGTTGGAGCTGACGCTAACACGGATGCTACTGACAACCAGGAAGTAATGGATGACGGATCAACGGGACCAGTCGACGATGACTGGCACTTAGCGTCAACAGAGTCCTCTCCCAAGACAAACGAAACCTCAGCCAAGGTCAAGCACTACTCCGACGTGGTCAAATCCCCACCACAACAAGCCGTACAACCTATACAGGAATTTTCCGAAGATATCAAGTTTTTTAATCGCGAGTGGAATTTCGATACTCTCTCCTTAGAAGAACTAGAGGATTTCTGTCGTCGGGCCAAGGATTTGAAAGAAGCCCCTCCGGAAATGTTGGCCTGGGTTGATGAGGCACTAGGGAAGGCTCAAGCCAGGCTCCAGTGCCGATTTAAAAGACGACAGAGTACCACCGGTTCCAATGATCCCAAGAGGGGGAAAAAATAGGACGGTGGACATGGTGTAAATAAATTCTTAATTTTACACTTTTAAAGTTTAATTTCGTTTTTATCGAAATCATTTTCGTAGTTGATTTTAAAGATCATTTCTAGTTTTTATTTTTAATCTATATTTATGGCAAAATTTCTGTTTAAATGTAAAAAACCACTTACCTCTGGGTAACTTACCTTGCGATTCACTGTAACCTGAAAAAAAAAAAAAAAAAAAAAAAAAAATATAATAATAATGTTAAAATTATTTGTCTAAAAGGAAAAAAATAACAATACTCACCTGGATTCAGTTTAAAAAACGTAACTGGCTAACTGATTATAGTTTTTTTGACAAATACTATGTTCGCGATAATTTAATTTTTAATAACGCGGACATTTGTATATTTTTTGACTATGAATTTCAAATAAACAAATTCAGTATCTGTTCTTATCAGCTTAATATCTGATACGGGTCCCATCGGGGCCCAAGATATTAAACTTATTTTTGGACGGCGGCGGAGAGGTCGGAGCTTGCTCCACCTCCGCCACGGGTTGGCCTGGTATTGCAGTTCTTCCAGGATCGGCCCACCTCGCTCAATGAATCTAAAATCAAACACCATATATATATATATATATATATATATATATATATTCCTGACGTCATAAGAGGGAAAGTCGTCATTGGCTAGTAGATCATTTTGAAGATTCGGACGGATTTGTTTTGTAATTTTTTACCTTAACTGTCGTACGTTACCAACGGTATGTTTTTTTTAAGTCACTTTCGTTACTAACAGGAGACATGATTAGGAGTTCACAGCCGGCCGCTTTTCGACATTCGCATTGGCAACACGTCTTCCCCTTTAAAAAAATTAACCCCTCCCAAACCATGGTAACTCCGTTCTCGAAACGGACACCATATAAGTTATTTACATCGAGTTACCTAGCGAGGATTGCGGTACTATCGCTGTAGAAATAGGGGACTGTTAAAAGCGGGATGGTTTGGAAAAAACGAGTTTTTGTGTTGCTGATGCCGGGGCGCGTACTACGCGGCAACCACGGTCAATTCGTAGTGCCATATCTCATGACACTTCTCTACAGCTGTTCTGGTAAGCGTGCAGGAGGAAACTCCGTATGATCAAGATCTTACTTTTTCTAATTATCGATTAAGCACGGTTCCATGTTGCCACTTATTTAAAAAAAAGACCCAGAGAAAACCGAAGATAAATTATCGCCTTGGCGAACTAGTTAGAAACAGCGTAAAAGAAAATATTTAAAAATAAACAAATTTTATTAGAAAGACTCAAATACCCCGTTAATGAAAAAAAAGAGGGT
Source organism: Leiobunum rupestre (assembly GCF_980474605.1). Lineage (NCBI taxonomy): Eukaryota > Metazoa > Arthropoda > Arachnida > Opiliones > Sclerosomatidae > Leiobunum > Leiobunum rupestre. Next base: position 55,289,641 of record NC_143392.1, on the reverse strand, counting down.
GAGAGGAAGAGATCAGCCACCGGCACGCCGTGTTCCCTGGTGGTCTCCCTCCCTCCCAAGAAATGACCCCACTCGACGCGGCTTACCGTCGTTGATGGGTCGAGAACCAATGTATTCTGCGTGATATTACCGTTGACGGCTGAAAACGCTCGATGGCCGTCGATCTTTTTGTTTGAAATCAAGAAGTTACCTTCTTTGGTCAGACGTGATGGTTATACACGCTGTCATCTCCAACCACGAGCAATCTGCTTAAACATAATTATGAAATTTGTGAATGCTCAATCTCACTCTTTTTCTTTTTCAACCACCAAAGCCCCCTTTGCCGGTTATCGCTTCTCGGCCTTTTGGCTAAGATCAAAGTGTAGTATCTGTTTCCCAGCTATTTCGCTGAAATCTTGGCCGAAGGGCCGTTAAGCGAGTATCCAAGCTCTACAGCTAGTTCCTGTGATGCGGACTTACCTGCCGGTATCCTGACGTCTCTGTTCCTGCTCTTGAAGTTGCCGCGGCTGTTTCCGGTTCCGTTGCTGTTCCTGAATCCGCTGCTGTTCCTGGTCCCGGTTCTGCTGCTACTTACCTGTCGCTGCTGTTCCGGGTCTCCACGCTGTATCCCGACTTGGCCGATTCCAGCCATTACTACCTGACGCTGTTCCTTCCTGGGACCTGCCTTCACCTGACGACCCCTCTAAAGCCATCATGGCTGCAGAGGTGAAGAAGCGGACCGCCCGACTGGACGTCGACGCTGGCTACGTGGAAGTTGCCCGAACCTTCCACGGGAAACTCGGACCGGACAGCATTGACACTCTTCAATCTGTTGGCAAGAATACCTTTCTACTAACCTTCACGACCCTCGCATATATGCAGCAAGCTGTCTCTTACGGCGAAATATCAGTTAACAACTCCGCATGTAAAGTCACCAGCGTCGAAGACGACGGTGCCTGGCTCACCATTAAGCAACTTCCCTCATGGATTCAATGGGATTCAATCTTGACGACCCTGCGACAATACGGCGAAATTAAGGCACACCGCCTAGACGAATACAAGGAATTAAAAACGGCGACAGATCGGTAAAAATCAAAATGCACAAAACGATACCTAATGTACTTTATTTTGGAAGGAGCAGGGCCCTGGTATACTATACCGGGGTTGCCAAAAAGTGCTTTTTTTGTGACCAGGAGGGGCACGTGGCTTCCGCCTGCGAAAAAAAGAGAAACCAGATGGCCGAGAAGACAAAAACCGGAGACGACTTACCCCAAGATCCTGAAAACCACAGAAGTTCAACACCTATACTTACCAACGCCACCACTCGAGAAGAAGACCTGAAAGAAAAACCATCACGCTCACCTGAAATACTTACCCAATCAAACGACTCCAAAACCTCTGACAGCAGCTTTTTCCTGGCAACACCTTCTCCAAAGACCATAGATCCTCCAGTCAAAACCAGCCAATACTCCGATGCCCTGAAAACAGCACCAAAACCCGATGAACCTAAAAATAAACCTGAACCAACAAACAGCGAACCAAAAAAGAACAACTCCGACTCCGGTACCACCTCAAAAGAAATCACCGCAACAGCCAGACCTCCATATGATCCTACGACCTGGATACCAGGAACGAGACCACCTATAAAACATTTAACCAAACAAGAACTACATATGCTTATCGAACACATCAAGACAGTACCCTATGGCCAGGACGGTAATGTTAACTGGTCCATAGCCGAATACTTTGCCGAAATTAAACTAGAAATCCAAAACTACCAAAAACGCCCACGCAGTACCACTCCCACCAAAGAAACCAAAAAAGGGAAATCTTCACGTTGAAGTTTTTATTAATTTTAAACTTTACCTCTGTTTTATCTCTATGAACTAATTAGTTTTATACTTTTTAAATTTTATATCTATTTAATGGCCTGTTTTAATTTAAACTAATTTAAAAAAACAGGAACTATCTGACAGGGTACTGTATTTTATTGAAATTTTTAATAAACAAATTCAGTATCTGTTCTTATCAGCTTAATATCTGATACGGGTCCCATCGGGGCCCAAGATATTAAACTTATTTTTGGACGGCGGCGGAGAGGTCGGAGCTTGCTCCACCTCCGCCACGGGTTGGCCTGGTATTGCAGTTCTTCCAGGATCGGCCCACCTCGCTCAATGAATCTAAAATCAAACACCATATATATATATATATATATATATATATATATATTCCTGACGTCATAAGAGGGAAAGTCGTCATTGGCTAGTAGATCATTTTGAAGATTCGGACGGATTTGTTTTGTAATTTTTTACCTTAACTGTCGTACGTTACCAACGGTATGTTTTTTTTAAGTCACTTTCGTTACTAACAGGAGACATGATTAGGAGTTCACAGCCGGCCGCTTTTCGACATTCGCATTGGCAACACGTCTTCCCCTTTAAAAAAATTAACCCCTCCCAAACCATGGTAACTCCGTTCTCGAAACGGACACCATATAAGTTATTTACATCGAGTTACCTAGCGAGGATTGCGGTACTATCGCTGTAGAAATAGGGGACTGTTAAAAGCGGGATGGTTTGGAAAAAACGAGTTTTTGTGTTGCTGATGCCGGGGCGCGTACTACGCGGCAACCACGGTCAATTCGTAGTGCCATATCTCATGACACTTCTCTACAGCTGTTCTGGTAAGCGTGCAGGAGGAAACTCCGTATGATCAAGATCTTACTTTTTCTAATTATCGATTAAGCACGGTTCCATGTTGCCACTTATTTAAAAAAAGACCCAGAGAAAACCGAAGATAAATTATCGCCTTGGCGAACTAGTTAGAAACAGCGTAAAAGAAAATATTTAAAAATAAACAAATTTTATTAGAAAGACTCAAATACCCCGTTAATGAAAAAAAAGAGGGTGAGAGGAAGAGATCAGCCACCGGCACGCCGTGTTCCCTGGTGGTCTCCCTCCCTCCCAAGAAATGACCCCACTCGACGCGGCTTACCGTCGTTGATGGGTCGAGAACCAATGTATTCTGCGTGATATTACCGTTGACGGCTGAAAACGCTCGATGGCCGTCGATCTTTTTGTTTGAAATCAAGAAGTTACCTTCTTTGGTCAGACGTGATGGTTATACACGCTGTCATCTCCAACCACGAGCAATCTGCTTAAACATAATTATGAAATTTGTGAATGCTCAATCTCACTCTTTTTCTTTTTCAACCACCAAAGCCCCCTTTGCCGGTTATCGCTTCTCGGCCTTTTGGCTAAGATCAAAGTGTAGTATCTGTTTGCTCCTTTTTTCGAAGCCAAAGGCCGGGAACCGTACGCACCTGTAAAGGGAAGAATACTTACCTGTATTGCCGCTCCAGTCCGTCGCTGATCCAGCCGTTCCAGTTTACCGCCATCTTGGATCCACTACTCGAGGGATCGCCATCCGGCGGTTCCAGTTGCCACCCATCCAGTCAGATGTCGAAGCCAGACATCATGCCACCTGCATCGTCGAAAGCCGATAACCAGCCAGCTCCTGCTACAGCCTTGGCATCAGCTCCAGCTCTCAAAGCCGCCACAGCCCGAATTAAATTCAACGGTGTCGGCGTGGAGGATCTAGCGCAAGCTCTTCTCAACCACGTGGGCCCGAAGAACCTTACCGTGTTCCAAATGATTGCACAATATGAAGTTCAGGTCACCTTCCGGAATGCAGCGAGCTACCAGAAAGCCATAGACAGTGGAATAATCGTCGGCGAGAAGGCACTAGATGTTATAGGGGTCTCTGATCCTGTCACCTACATAACGGTGAAAGACGCTCCCAGCTGGTGGGAGTTGACGACTTTCAAGAATGCCCTGAGGTCCTGCTGTGACGTCATCTCGGAAGTCTGGGAGACCTACCAGACAGGGGCTCTGAAAGACCTCTACACGGGAACTAGACGCCTGCAAGTAAAAGTCAAGGGACCAATCCCGAACCTGATGACCATCAATGGACATCAAATCCAAATCACCTATAGGGGAGTCCAAAGAATGTGTTTCTACTGCCACAAAGACACTCATCAGGTTCGGGATTGCCCGAAAAAAAAGAATAAGGCTCGAAAGTCTCAAGATTCCACTGGAGATCAGAACCCGCTACCAAAAGACGCTACAACAGTAAGAAATTCGACTCCTACTCCATCCGGAGGGATTATCACCAACGCCACCATCCTTGAAGAAAACCTAAAAGAAAAACCAACACCAGAATTAAAACTTACCTTATCAGACGACTCCAAAAGTTCCGAAGAAAGCTGGACTTTGACCTCACCAGTGCCGTCCCGAAAGATCGTTGAACCTCCAGCTCAAACCATCTGTTACGCTGATGCTCTGAAAGCGCCACCACATCATGAACCTGAACCAGCAGCTGAAAGCGAACCTGAATCCGATGATCCTGAAAACAACTCCGGTCCTAGATACAATCCGACAACCTGGAAGTATGGTGAAATGCCAGACCTCAAACTGCTAACAAAATCCGAACTCCAGACTCTATCCGAAAAAATTAACTCCAGACCTCCCACACGTGCCAGCCATTTAAACCGACAAGCAGACGAACTACAAGACAGAATCAGCGAAATCTTGAAAAATTACCCAAAAAGACGACGAAGTTTAACTCCTGAAAAAGAACTCAAAAAAGGCAAAAATATGTATTAAATTTAATTTTAATTTTTTAGTTTTATACACGATTTTAATATGCACTGTAATACTTGTTCTCTTTAATAACGACTTCGCGTTAATTTAATTAATTTTAACACGCGAACAAAACAAACGACAAAACCTGTAAATATGTAACCTTTACTGAAAATTAATAAACAAATTCAGTATCTGTTCTTATCAGCTTAATATCTGATACGGGTCCCATCGGGGCCCAAGATATTAAACTTATTTTTGGACGGCGGCGGAGAGGTCGGAGCTTGCTCCACCTCCGCCACGGGTTGGCCTGGTATTGCAGTTCTTCCAGGATCGGCCCACCTCGCTCAATGAATCTAAAATCAAACACCATATATATATATATATATATATATATATATATTCCTGACGTCATAAGAGGGAAAGTCGTCATTGGCTAGTAGATCATTTTGAAGATTCGGACGGATTTGTTTTGTAATTTTTTACCTTAACTGTCGTACGTTACCAACGGTATGTTTTTTTTAAGTCACTTTCGTTACTAACAGGAGACATGATTAGGAGTTCACAGCCGGCCGCTTTTCGACATTCGCATTGGCAACACGTCTTCCCCTTTAAAAAAATTAACCCCTCCCAAACCATGGTAACTCCGTTCTCGAAACGGACACCATATAAGTTATTTACATCGAGTTACCTAGCGAGGATTGCGGTACTATCGCTGTAGAAATAGGGGACTGTTAAAAGCGGGATGGTTTGGAAAAAACGAGTTTTTGTGTTGCTGATGCCGGGGCGCGTACTACGCGGCAACCACGGTCAATTCGTAGTGCCATATCTCATGACACTTCTCTACAGCTGTTCTGGTAAGCGTGCAGGAGGAAACTCCGTATGATCAAGATCTTACTTTTTCTAATTATCGATTAAGCACGGTTCCATGTTGCCACTTATTTAAAAAAAGACCCAGAGAAAACCGAAGATAAATTATCGCCTTGGCGAACTAGTTAGAAACAGCGTAAAAGAAAATATTTAAAAATAAACAAATTTTATTAGAAAGACTCAAATACCCCGTTAATGAAAAAAAAGAGGGTGAGAGGAAGAGATCAGCCACCGGCACGCCGTGTTCCCTGGTGGTCTCCCTCCCTCCCAAGAAATGACCCCACTCGACGCGGCTTACCGTCGTTGATGGGTCGAGAACCAATGTATTCTGCGTGATATTACCGTTGACGGCTGAAAACGCTCGATGGCCGTCGATCTTTTTGTTTGAAATCAAGAAGTTACCTTCTTTGGTCAGACGTGATGGTTATACACGCTGTCATCTCCAACCACGAGCAATCTGCTTAAACATAATTATGAAATTTGTGAATGCTCAATCTCACTCTTTTTCTTTTTCAACCACCAAAGCCCCCTTTGCCGGTTATCGCTTCTCGGCCTTTTGGCTAAGATCAAAGTGTAGTATCTGTTCTTATCAGCTTAATATCTGATACGGGTCCCATCGGGGCCCAAGATATTAAACTTATTTTTGGACGGCGGCGGAGAGGTCGGAGCTTGCTCCACCTCCGCCACGGGTTGGCCTGGTATTGCAGTTCTTCCAGGATCGGCCCACCTCGCTCAATGAATCTAAAATCAAACACCATATATATATATATATATATATATATATATATATATTCCTGACGTCATAAGAGGGAAAGTCGTCATTGGCTAGTAGATCATTTTGAAGATTCGGACGGATTTGTTTTGTAATTTTTTACCTTAACTGTCGTACGTTACCAACGGTATGTTTTTTTTAAGTCACTTTCGTTACTAACAGGAGACATGATTAGGAGTTCACAGCCGGCCGCTTTTCGACATTCGCATTGGCAACACGTCTTCCCCTTTAAAAAAATTAACCCCTCCCAAACCATGGTAACTCCGTTCTCGAAACGGACACCATATAAGTTATTTACATCGAGTTACCTAGCGAGGATTGCGGTACTATCGCTGTAGAAATAGGGGACTGTTAAAAGCGGGATGGTTTGGAAAAAACGAGTTTTTGTGTTGCTGATGCCGGGGCGCGTACTACGCGGCAACCACGGTCAATTCGTAGTGCCATATCTCATGACACTTCTCTACAGCTGTTCTGGTAAGCGTGCAGGAGGAAACTCCGTATGATCAAGATCTTACTTTTTCTAATTATCGATTAAGCACGGTTCCATGTTGCCACTTATTTAAAAAAAGACCCAGAGAAAACCGAAGATAAATTATCGCCTTGGCGAACTAGTTAGAAACAGCGTAAAAGAAAATATTTAAAAATAAACAAATTTTATTAGAAAGACTCAAATACCCCGTTAATGAAAAAAAAGAGGGTGAGAGGAAGAGATCAGCCACCGGCACGCCGTGTTCCCTGGTGGTCTCCCTCCCTCCCAAGAAATGACCCCACTCGACGCGGCTTACCGTCGTTGATGGGTCGAGAACCAATGTATTCTGCGTGATATTACCGTTGACGGCTGAAAACGCTCGATGGCCGTCGATCTTTTTGTTTGAAATCAAGAAGTTACCTTCTTTGGTCAGACGTGATGGTTATACACGCTGTCATCTCCAACCACGAGCAATCTGCTTAAACATAATTATGAAATTTGTGAATGCTCAATCTCACTCTTTTTCTTTTTCAACCACCAAAGCCCCCTTTGCCGGTTATCGCTTCTCGGCCTTTTGGCTAAGATCAAAGTGTAGTATCTGTTCTTATCAGCTTAATATCTGATACGGGTCCCATCGGGGCCCAAGATATTAAACTTATTTTTGGACGGCGGCGGAGAGGTCGGAGCTTGCTCCACCTCCGCCACGGGTTGGCCTGGTATTGCAGTTCTTCCAGGATCGGCCCACCTCGCTCAATGAATCTAAAATCAAACACCATATATATATATATATATATATATATATATATATTCCTGACGTCATAAGAGGGAAAGTCGTCATTGGCTAGTAGATCATTTTGAAGATTCGGACGGATTTGTTTTGTAATTTTTTACCTTAACTGTCGTACGTTACCAACGGTATGTTTTTTTTAAGTCACTTTCGTTACTAACAGGAGACATGATTAGGAGTTCACAGCCGGCCGCTTTTCGACATTCGCATTGGCAACACGTCTTCCCCTTTAAAAAAATTAACCCCTCCCAAACCATGGTAACTCCGTTCTCGAAACGGACACCATATAAGTTATTTACATCGAGTTACCTAGCGAGGATTGCGGTACTATCGCTGTAGAAATAGGGGACTGTTAAAAGCGGGATGGTTTGGAAAAAACGAGTTTTTGTGTTGCTGATGCCGGGGCGCGTACTACGCGGCAACCACGGTCAATTCGTAGTGCCATATCTCATGACACTTCTCTACAGCTGTTCTGGTAAGCGTGCAGGAGGAAACTCCGTATGATCAAGATCTTACTTTTTCTAATTATCGATTAAGCACGGTTCCATGTTGCCACTTATTTAAAAAAAGACCCAGAGAAAACCGAAGATAAATTATCGCCTTGGCGAACTAGTTAGAAACAGCGTAAAAGAAAATATTTAAAAATAAACAAATTTTATTAGAAAGACTCAAATACCCCGTTAATGAAAAAAAAGAGGGTGAGAGGAAGAGATCAGCCACCGGCACGCCGTGTTCCCTGGTGGTCTCCCTCCCTCCCAAGAAATGACCCCACTCGACGCGGCTTACCGTCGTTGATGGGTCGAGAACCAATGTATTCTGCGTGATATTACCGTTGACGGCTGAAAACGCTCGATGGCCGTCGATCTTTTTGTTTGAAATCAAGAAGTTACCTTCTTTGGTCAGACGTGATGGTTATACACGCTGTCATCTCCAACCACGAGCAATCTGCTTAAACATAATTATGAAATTTGTGAATGCTCAATCTCACTCTTTTTCTTTTTCAACCACCAAAGCCCCCTTTGCCGGTTATCGCTTCTCGGCCTTTTGGCTAAGATCAAAGTGTAGTATCTGTTCCCAGCTATTTCGCTGAAATCTTGGCCGAAAGGCCGTCAAGCGAGTTTCCTAGCTCTCCAGCCAGTTCCTGAAATGCGGACTTACCTGTCTGTATCCTGACGTCACTGTTCCTGTACCTGTTCCTGCTCCGGCTCCTGAAGCTGCTGTTCCGGTTCCATCGCAGTTCCTGATTCCGCTACTGTACCTTTTCCGGGTTCCGCCGCTACTTACCTGTCGCTGCTGTTCCTGGTCTCAACGCCGTATCCCGACTTGGCTGATTGCAGCCATTGCTTCCTGACGCTGTTCCTTCCTGGGACTTACCTTCATCTGACGATCTCTCCATAGCCATCATGGCTATGGAGGTGAAAAAACGCACGGCTCACCTTGAAGTCGACGCCGGATTCCTGGACGTCGCTCGGACCTTCCACGAGAAGCTCGGCTCTGACTGCCTTGATACTCTTCAACCTGTTGGTAAAGAAAAATTTTTAATTACTTTTACAACCCTGGCCTTCCTGCAACAAGCTCTATCCTACAACGACCTCGAAATCAACAATAAACCATGCCGACTCACCAGCGTCGAAGATGACGGCGTCTGGGTTACTATTAAAAACCTGCCTTGCTGGATCCAATGGGACTCTGTCCTTACCACCATGAGACAATATGGCACCATTAAAGCTCACCGACTCGATGAATACCCTCAACTTAAAGGTCTTAAAAATGGCGACAGATCAGTCAAGATAAAAATTGAAAAAAATATACCCAACGTAATCTATTTCGGACGTAGCCGTGCGCTGGCATACTACCAAGGAGTCGTTAAGAAGTGTTTCTTTTGCGACAAGGAGGGACACACGGTGTCCTCATGCGAAGTGAAACAATCAAGGAAGGAAGCTGCAATACTAAAAACCTTGGAAGGCCAGGGGAAGGAACCAACCGGGAGGTCCGAGGACGTCCAGGCAGTGGACATTGCCGACCCGTCCCAGACACCCGAGAGGATAAACGAGGAGGAACAGGCAGACAAGCCCTGCAGCGCAAAGAAAGTCCCAAAGGATCCGAATGAGTGGACCCCGACCCATGAGGCTCTCCTCGACAAATTCACACCGGATACCATCCACCAGTTCGTGGATAAAGTCCTCAAAAGCAAAAGGACCAAAGAAAGGAAAGCATTTATGCTCGCTAAAGTCGACGAATGGGTTCAAAACAAGAATAAGCGCCGCCTAAGTACCTCACCAGAAAAAGCCACCACATTAAGTTTAAAAAAGGGGAAGAACAACGACGAGGAGAAGATAATCCACCAAGGCTCCCAGAAGGAGAAGAAATCCTTTGCCGAAGCTATTAAGACGGACGAAAACACTCTTAACAATACGGTCGATTTTTACACAGAATACGTGACGTACTAGATATCTCTTAATTTTTACACTTATTGGTATTTACTTGTGATAGTATTTCCTTTTACGCATTACGAAAAGTTTGAAATGTAAATTTTGTTTTAACTTTACATTTTTTAACTCTATTTTTTAACTTGTTTATATTTATCTAAAATATTTTCAAAATTCAACCAACTTGACATAACCAACTCACGGTAAAAATTAATAGTGGCAATGTAAAATCTTTTATTCGGCACTGTAAACGTTCAAATTAATAGTTATTTATTCTTTGAAATATGAAAACAATCAATTAATATTACTGCCTTAAATTAATTATAAGTTTAACCGGCAGAACAAAATGACTAGGGTACTGTAACTCAGTTTTTTAATAAACAAATTCAGTATCTGTTCTTATCAGCTTAATATCTGATACGGGTCCCATCGGGGCCCAAGATATTAAACTTATTTTTGGACGGCGGCGGAGAGGTCGGAGCTTGCTCCACCTCCGCCACGGGTTGGCCTGGTATTGCAGTTCTTCCAGGATCGGCCCACCTCGCTCAATGAATCTAAAATCAAACACCATATATATATATATATATATATATATATATATTCCTGACGTCATAAGAGGGAAAGTCGTCATTGGCTAGTAGATCATTTTGAAGATTCGGACGGATTTGTTTTGTAATTTTTTACCTTAACTGTCGTACGTTACCAACGGTATGTTTTTTTTAAGTCACTTTCGTTACTAACAGGAGACATGATTAGGAGTTCACAGCCGGCCGCTTTTCGACATTCGCATTGGCAACACGTCTTCCCCTTTAAAAAAATTAACCCCTCCCAAACCATGGTAACTCCGTTCTCGAAACGGACACCATATAAGTTATTTACATCGAGTTACCTAGCGAGGATTGCGGTACTATCGCTGTAGAAATAGGGGACTGTTAAAAGCGGGATGGTTTGGAAAAAACGAGTTTTTGTGTTGCTGATGCCGGGGCGCGTACTACGCGGCAACCACGGTCAATTCGTAGTGCCATATCTCATGACACTTCTCTACAGCTGTTCTGGTAAGCGTGCAGGAGGAAACTCCGTATGATCAAGATCTTACTTTTTCTAATTATCGATTAAGCACGGTTCCATGTTGCCACTTATTTAAAAAAAGACCCAGAGAAAACCGAAGATAAATTATCGCCTTGGCGAACTAGTTAGAAACAGCGTAAAAGAAAATATTTAAAAATAAACAAATTTTATTAGAAAGACTCAAATACCCCGTTAATGAAAAAAAAGAGGGTGAGAGGAAGAGATCAGCCACCGGCACGCCGTGTTCCCTGGTGGTCTCCCTCCCTCCCAAGAAATGACCCCACTCGACGCGGCTTACCGTCGTTGATGGGTCGAGAACCAATGTATTCTGCGTGATATTACCGTTGACGGCTGAAAACGCTCGATGGCCGTCGATCTTTTTGTTTGAAATCAAGAAGTTACCTTCTTTGGTCAGACGTGATGGTTATACACGCTGTCATCTCCAACCACGAGCAATCTGCTTAAACATAATTATGAAATTTGTGAATGCTCAATCTCACTCTTTTTCTTTTTCAACCACCAAAGCCCCCTTTGCCGGTTATCGCTTCTCGGCCTTTTGGCTAAGATCAAAGTGTAGTATCTGTTCTTATCAGCTTAATATCTGATACGGGTCCCATCGGGGCCCAAGATATTAAACTTATTTTTGGACGGCGGCGGAGAGGTCGGAGCTTGCTCCACCTCCGCCACGGGTTGGCCTGGTATTGCAGTTCTTCCAGGATCGGCCCACCTCGCTCAATGAATCTAAAATCAAACACCACATATATATATATATATATATATATATATATTCCTGACGTCATAAGAGGGAAAGTCGTCATTGGCTAGTAGATCATTTTGAAGATTCGGACGGATTTGTTTTGTAATTTTTTACCTTAACTGTCGTACGTTACCAACGGTATGTTTTTTTTAAGTCACTTTCGTTACTAACAGGAGACATGATTAGGAGTTCACAGCCGGCCGCTTTTCGACATTCGCATTGGCAACACGTCTTCCCCTTTAAAAAAATTAACCCCTCCCAAACCATGGTAACTCCGTTCTCGAAACGGACACCATATAAGTTATTTACATCGAGTTACCTAGCGAGGATTGCGGTACTATCGCTGTAGAAATAGGGGACTGTTAAAAGCGGGATGGTTTGGAAAAAACGAGTTTTTGTGTTGCTGATGCCGGGGCGCGTACTACGCGGCAACCACGGTCAATTCGTAGTGCCATATCTCATGACACTTCTCTACAGCTGTTCTGGTAAGCGTGCAGGAGGAAACTCCGTATGATCAAGATCTTACTTTTTCTAATTATCGATTAAGCACGGTTCCATGTTGCCACTTATTTAAAAAAAGACCCAGAGAAAACCGAAGATAAATTATCGCCTTGGCGAACTAGTTAGAAACAGCGTAAAAGAAAATATTTAAAAATAAACAAATTTTATTAGAAAGACTCAAATACCCCGTTAATGAAAAAAAAGAGGGTGAGAGGAAGAGATCAGCCACCGGCACGCCGTGTTCCCTGGTGGTCTCCCTCCCTCCCAAGAAATGACCCCACTCGACGCGGCTTACCGTCGTTGATGGGTCGAGAACCAATGTATTCTGCGTGATATTACCGTTGACGGCTGAAAACGCTCGATGGCCGTCGATCTTTTTGTTTGAAATCAAGAAGTTACCTTCTTTGGTCAGACGTGATGGTTATACACGCTGTCATCTCCAACCACGAGCAATCTGCTTAAACATAATTATGAAATTTGTGAATGCTCAATCTCACTCTTTTTCTTTTTCAACCACCAAAGCCCCCTTTGCCGGTTATCGCTTCTCGGCCTTTTGGCTAAGATCAAAGTGTAGTATCTGTTCTTATCAGCTTAATATCTGATACGGGTCCCATCGGGGCCCAAGATATTAAACTTATTTTTGGACGGCGGCGGAGAGGTCGGAGCTTGCTCCACCTCCGCCACGGGTTGGCCTGGTATTGCAGTTCTTCCAGGATCGGCCCACCTCGCTCAATGAATCTAAAATCAAACACCATATATATATATATATATATATATATATATATTCCTGACGTCATAAGAGGGAAAGTCGTCATTGGCTAGTAGATCATTTTGAAGATTCGGACGGATTTGTTTTGTAATTTTTTACCTTAACTGTCGTACGTTACCAACGGTATGTTTTTTTTAAGTCACTTTCGTTACTAACAGGAGACATGATTAGGAGTTCACAGCCGGCCGCTTTTCGACATTCGCATTGGCAACACGTCTTCCCCTTTAAAAAAATTAACCCCTCCCAAACCATGGTAACTCCGTTCTCGAAACGGACACCATATAAGTTATTTACATCGAGTTACCTAGCGAGGATTGCGGTACTATCGCTGTAGAAATAGGGGACTGTTAAAAGCGGGATGGTTTGGAAAAAACGAGTTTTTGTGTTGCTGATGCCGGGGCGCGTACTACGCGGCAACCACGGTCAATTCGTAGTGCCATATCTCATGACACTTCTCTACAGCTGTTCTGGTAAGCGTGCAGGAGGAAACTCCGTATGATCAAGATCTTACTTTTTCTAATTATCGATTAAGCACGGTTCCATGTTGCCACTTATTTAAAAAAAGACCCAGAGAAAACCGAAGATAAATTATCGCCTTGGCGAACTAGTTAGAAACAGCGTAAAAGAAAATATTTAAAAATAAACAAATTTTATTAGAAAGACTCAAATACCCCGTTAATGAAAAAAAAGAGGGTGAGAGGAAGAGATCAGCCACCGGCACGCCGTGTTCCCTGGTGGTCTCCCTCCCTCCCAAGAAATGACCCCACTCGACGCGGCTTACCGTCGTTGATGGGTCGAGAACCAATGTATTCTGCGTGATATTACCGTTGACGGCTGAAAACGCTCGATGGCCGTCGATCTTTTTGTTTGAAATCAAGAAGTTACCTTCTTTGGTCAGACGTGATGGTTATACACGCTGTCATCTCCAACCACGAGCAATCTGCTTAAACATAATTATGAAATTTGTGAATGCTCAATCTCACTCTTTTTCTTTTTCAACCACCAAAGCCCCCTTTGCCGGTTATCGCTTCTCGGCCTTTTGGCTAAGATCAAAGTGTAGTATCTGTTCTTATCAGCTTAATATCTGATACGGGTCCCATCGGGGCCCAAGATATTAAACTTATTTTTGGACGGCGGCGGAGAGGTCGGAGCTTGCTCCACCTCCGCCACGGGTTGGCCTGGTATTGCAGTTCTTCCAGGATCGGCCCACCTCGCTCAATGAATCTAAAATCAAACACCATATATATATATATATATATATATATATATTCCTGACGTCATAAGAGGGAAAGTCGTCATTGGCTAGTAGATCATTTTGAAGATTCGGACGGATTTGTTTTGTAATTTTTTACCTTAACTGTCGTACGTTACCAACGGTATGTTTTTTTTAAGTCACTTTCGTTACTAACAGGAGACATGATTAGGAGTTCACAGCCGGCCGCTTTTCGACATTCGCATTGGCAACACGTCTTCCCCTTTAAAAAAATTAACCCCTCCCAAACCATGGTAACTCCGTTCTCGAAACGGACACCATATAAGTTATTTACATCGAGTTACCTAGCGAGGATTGCGGTACTATCGCTGTAGAAATAGGGGACTGTTAAAAGCGGGATGGTTTGGAAAAAACGAGTTTTTGTGTTGCTGATGCCGGGGCGCGTACTACGCGGCAACCACGGTCAATTCGTAGTGCCATATCTCATGACACTTCTCTACAGCTGTTCTGGTAAGCGTGCAGGAGGAAACTCCGTATGATCAAGATCTTACTTTTTCTAATTATCGATTAAGCACGGTTCCATGTTGCCACTTATTTAAAAAAAGACCCAGAGAAAACCGAAGATAAATTATCGCCTTGGCGAACTAGTTAGAAACAGCGTAAAAGAAAATATTTAAAAATAAACAAATTTTATTAGAAAGACTCAAATACCCCGTTAATGAAAAAAAAGAGGGTGAGAGGAAGAGATCAGCCACCGGCACGCCGTGTTCCCTGGTGGTCTCCCTCCCTCCCAAGAAATGACCCCACTCGACGCGGCTTACCGTCGTTGATGGGTCGAGAACCAATGTATTCTGCGTGATATTACCGTTGACGGCTGAAAACGCTCGATGGCCGTCGATCTTTTTGTTTGAAATCAAGAAGTTACCTTCTTTGGTCAGACGTGATGGTTATACACGCTGTCATCTCCAACCACGAGCAATCTGCTTAAACATAATTATGAAATTTGTGAATGCTCAATCTCACTCTTTTTCTTTTTCAACCACCAAAGCCCCCTTTGCCGGTTATCGCTTCTCGGCCTTTTGGCTAAGATCAAAGTGTAGTATCTGTTCCCAGCTATTTCGCTGAAATCTTGGCCGAAAGGCCGTTAAGCGAGTTTTCCAGCTATACAGCTAGTTCCTGCGATGCTGACTTACCTGCCGGTATCCTGACGTTCCTGTTCCTGTTCCTGCTTCTGAAGCTGCCGCTGCTGTTTCCGGTTCCTCAGCTGTTCCTGATTCCGCTGCTGTTCCTGGTCCTGGTCCTGCTGACACTTACCTGTCGCTGCTGTTCCTGGTCACTACGCCGTATCCTGACTTGGCTGGTTCCTGCCATCACTTTCTGACGCCGTTCCTTCTTGGGACGTACCTTCAACTGACGACCTCTCCACAGCCTTAATGGCTGCAGAGGTAAAAAAACGGACTGCCCGGCTTGAAGTCGACGCCGGATTCCTGGACGTCGCTCGGACCTTCTACGATAAACTTGGACCTCAGTGCTTGGAGACTCTTCAACCTGTGGGTAAAAATTGCTTCTTACTTACCTTTACCACTCTGGCCTTCCTCCAGCAAGCTGTCTCCTATGGGGAGCTGACGATAAATGAGAAACCCTGCTCGATAACCAGCATCGACGACGACGGTGTCTGGTTAACCATCAAGAACCTGCCCTCCTGGATCCAATGGGACGCCATATTAACAACTCTACGACACTACGGAACCATCAAAGCTCACAGATTAGACGAATACCCCGAACTCAAAGGACTTAAAAACGGCGACCGCTCAGTAAAAATCATTATGACAAAAACCATTCCTAATGTCCTCTTTTTTGGCCGTAGCAGGGCATTAGTATACTACGCAGGGGTCGTAAAAAAATGCTTTTTTTGCGACCAAGAAGGCCATAACACCTCGACTTGTGAAGCAAAACGAGCTAAACAAGAAGAGCGGAATCAACCCATGGAGGAAGGTCAGAAAGAGTCTCCAAAGGAAAAACCCGAGCACGTCCAGGAGACAGTCGACAACACTTCAGCTAAGGAGCAATTACCCATAGCAAAAGCGGCAACATCGCAGGGAACACCACCAAGCGACCACCAGGAATCCCAGCCCAAGAATCGCTACGACACCCTGCATGCCACTCCGAAAGAACTGGAGATCTTAAAGAACTACTCACAAAAGGAACTACAAGGATACACGAAATACATCGAGACAACTGACGCTATAACAGACAGGAGGAGGCAGATGTTGTTAACACTCATCAGCAAGGAACAAGAAAAATTTTCGAAACGACGCTTGACCAATTCTCCAGGAAAATCAGCTAAGAAAGGAAAGACCCAGAACGAGGAGAAGAAGTCATTCGCCAGCGCCGCCAAAAGCACACCCGAACAAGATATATATGCAGAATACGTAACATACTGAATTTTGCACATATGTTTCTAATACACTTTTAATATATTTTTAAAATGTATTTTAGTGTATTATTCACATATTTTATTCGTCACCTTTAATTTTAAAATCAAGTTTTTATCTCGATTATATCTTAGTGTTTTGTTTTAAAGTTTTTAACTTTACGTAACTCTCACTGTTTAAACCCTGCAAAAAAGAAAAAATTAATTATATGCTTATACTTACCTTGATCGACTATGAACCTTACTTTTGTTCGCGATAATTTAATTAAGTAAAACGCGAACAAATACAACAAACGTAAACATGTAAAAACTGTAAAATTAACGAAGCTTTTAATAAACAATTAAAAGTATCTGTTCTTATCAGCTTAATATCTGATACGGGTCCCATCGGGGCCCAAGATATTAAACTTATTTTTGGACGGCGGCGGAGAGGTCGGAGCTTGCTCCACCTCCGCCACGGGTTGGCCTGGTATTGCAGTTCTTCCAGGATCGGCCCACCTCGCTCAATGAATCTAAAATCAAACACCATATATATATATATATATATATATATATATATTCCTGACGTCATAAGAGGGAAAGTCGTCATTGGCTAGTAGATCATTTTGAAGATTCGGACGGATTTGTTTTGTAATTTTTTACCTTAACTGTCGTACGTTACCAACGGTATGTTTTTTTTAAGTCACTTTCGTTACTAACAGGAGACATGATTAGGAGTTCACAGCCGGCCGCTTTTCGACATTCGCATTGGCAACACGTCTTCCCCTTTAAAAAAATTAACCCCTCCCAAACCATGGTAACTCCGTTCTCGAAACGGACACCATATAAGTTATTTACATCGAGTTACCTAGCGAGGATTGCGGTACTATCGCTGTAGAAATAGGGGACTGTTAAAAGCGGGATGGTTTGGAAAAAACGAGTTTTTGTGTTGCTGATGCCGGGGCGCGTACTACGCGGCAACCACGGTCAATTCGTAGTGCCATATCTCATGACACTTCTCTACAGCTGTTCTGGTAAGCGTGCAGGAGGAAACTCCGTATGATCAAGATCTTACTTTTTCTAATTATCGATTAAGCACGGTTCCATGTTGCCACTTATTTAAAAAAAGACCCAGAGAAAACCGAAGATAAATTATCGCCTTGGCGAACTAGTTAGAAACAGCGTAAAAGAAAATATTTAAAAATAAACAAATTTTATTAGAAAGACTCAAATACCCCGTTAATGAAAAAAAAGAGGGTGAGAGGAAGAGATCAGCCACCGGCACGCCGTGTTCCCTGGTGGTCTCCCTCCCTCCCAAGAAATGACCCCACTCGACGCGGCTTACCGTCGTTGATGGGTCGAGAACCAATGTATTCTGCGTGATATTACCGTTGACGGCTGAAAACGCTCGATGGCCGTCGATCTTTTTGTTTGAAATCAAGAAGTTACCTTCTTTGGTCAGACGTGATGGTTATACACGCTGTCATCTCCAACCACGAGCAATCTGCTTAAACATAATTATGAAATTTGTGAATGCTCAATCTCACTCTTTTTCTTTTTCAACCACCAAAGCCCCCTTTGCCGGTTATCGCTTCTCGGCCTTTTGGCTAAGATCAAAGTGTAGTATCTGTTCTCGGCCTTTTGGCTAAGATCAAAGTGTAGTATCTGTTCTCAATAGTGCTAAACCGAGATCTTAGTCGGGGGGCGAGGAGTGTTTTACGCCTTAAAGGCGAGTGATCCTGCTCGTTTGGTTTACCACGCTGCCTCGAAATTTGCTGCCGTTCCTGCTTCCAGCCCAGTCCGTGTTCCAGCTGTTGTTCCAGTGTTCCAGTTGCCGTCTGCCTCCATCCAGCGGTTCCTGAGGTCCGGTCTCCGCCTCGGCGGTCGCCACCAACGTTGTCATGGCTCCTGCCCAGTCAACGATGTCCTCCCCACCAGCTGCTGCAATGAAAAAAGCAACAGCTAGGATCAAGTTTGAAGGCGTGACCATCGACGCCCTTGCTACAGCTCTCTTCGAGCTCGTTGGTTCGCATGGAATCACTGTGTTCCAGCCTGTGGGAAAGGACGCAGCACAGGTCACCTTCAAAGACGCTACTTGTTTCCAGAAGGCCATAGAAGCCGGCCTTATGGTCGGAAACAGACAAGTTGATGTAATTGGGATTTCCGATCCGGTATCTTACATCACGTTACGAGATGCTCCGAGCTGGTGGGAACTATCGTTCATCAAAGCTGCTCTTCGCGCATACTGCGAGGTTATCTCCGAGTCCTGGGAAACCTATCAAGAAGGCCCGTTTAAAGATTTGAAGAATGGTACTCGTCGCCTTGAGGTCCGAATGAAGAGCACAATCCCGAACCTGATGACCATAAGCGGTCATCGTATCCAAATTACATACCGTGGAATACAGAGAATGTGTTTTTACTGCCGTAAAGACAGTCATCAGGTTCGGGATTGCCCGAAAAAAAACAAGAAGGCTCGACCAAATCCAGAAACTGTCGCTGACCAGAACCCGTCATATGAAGAACCAGAAACAGTAAGGAATGGAACGCCGATTCCGGTTGGGGATGCCGCAGACGTAAGCACCCACGACGACATAATGGACGAAACAGGACCTTCACGAGACTTCCAGGGCTCAAAAGAGGGTTGGTCGTTGGCAACACCAGAGTCTTCCCCAGGGAAACCTGAATCCCCCGCCAAAGTCACAGGCTACGCAGATGCGGTCAAGTCACCCCAGAGGCAAGTCCAAGACTCGCCGAAATCCGATCCTCCAACACCAGAGGAACCTGAAAGAAAATTGGAAATTTTTGAACGAAATTGGGCATGGGATCACCTACCCAAGAATGAAATTGAGGACTTTTGTCGGCAGGCCAAAGTATTGACCTCAACCAAGCCCCATGTCCTATCCTGGCGGGATGACGCACTGGCAAAGGCACAAGAAGCACTCCAGCGCCGATTCAAACGTCGTCAGAGCCCTCCAATTGAAAAAGACCCTAAGAAGGGGAAGAAATAGGACAGTGGTGCACTTTTGTAAATATACTTCTGATATTTCTATATTTTTTAAATATTTATTGTGTTTTATGTTTTAATTGTCACCGTTAAAACGGGAAAGTTGGAACTATAAAAAATCATTTATTGTGATTAGTTTTTAAAAGTTTAAATTTAAGTTTATTTTTAAATGTTTAAACGTTTACTAAAAAATGTACACTAATGAAATTTTACGTAAAATACTTACCTTGATTTCTGTTAACCCTGAAAAAAGAAAAAAAAAAATTAGTTCTAAAATTATTTTTCCTAAAAGTAATATGAAAAGTTAAAAATACTTACCTTGACGTAAAACACATAAGAACCTGTAAATATATTTAAAAATGTTATGACTCCTTTTATGATATGAAATATTGTTTTGACCAATACAATGTTCGCGATAATTTAATTTTTTTAATAACCGCGGACATTTGTAACCTTGACCAGAATTTTAAATAAACAAATTCAGTATCTGTTCTTATCAGCTTAATATCTGATACGGGTCCCATCGGGGCCCAAGATATTAAACTTATTTTTGGACGGCGGCGGAGAGGTCGGAGCTTGCTCCACCTCCGCCACGGGTTGGCCTGGTATTGCAGTTCTTCCAGGATCGGCCCACCTCGCTCAATGAATCTAAAATCAAACACCATATATATATATATATATATATATATATATATTCCTGACGTCATAAGAGGGAAAGTCGTCATTGGCTAGTAGATCATTTTGAAGATTCGGACGGATTTGTTTTGTAATTTTTTACCTTAACTGTCGTACGTTACCAACGGTATGTTTTTTTTAAGTCACTTTCGTTACTAACAGGAGACATGATTAGGAGTTCACAGCCGGCCGCTTTTCGACATTCGCATTGGCAACACGTCTTCCCCTTTAAAAAAATTAACCCCTCCCAAACCATGGTAACTCCGTTCTCGAAACGGACACCATATAAGTTATTTACATCGAGTTACCTAGCGAGGATTGCGGTACTATCGCTGTAGAAATAGGGGACTGTTAAAAGCGGGATGGTTTGGAAAAAACGAGTTTTTGTGTTGCTGATGCCGGGGCGCGTACTACGCGGCAACCACGGTCAATTCGTAGTGCCATATCTCATGACACTTCTCTACAGCTGTTCTGGTAAGCGTGCAGGAGGAAACTCCGTATGATCAAGATCTTACTTTTTCTAATTATCGATTAAGCACGGTTCCATGTTGCCACTTATTTAAAAAAAGACCCAGAGAAAACCGAAGATAAATTATCGCCTTGGCGAACTAGTTAGAAACAGCGTAAAAGAAAATATTTAAAAATAAACAAATTTTATTAGAAAGACTCAAATACCCCGTTAATGAAAAAAAAGAGGGTGAGAGGAAGAGATCAGCCACCGGCACGCCGTGTTCCCTGGTGGTCTCCCTCCCTCCCAAGAAATGACCCCACTCGACGCGGCTTACCGTCGTTGATGGGTCGAGAACCAATGTATTCTGCGTGATATTACCGTTGACGGCTGAAAACGCTCGATGGCCGTCGATCTTTTTGTTTGAAATCAAGAAGTTACCTTCTTTGGTCAGACGTGATGGTTATACACGCTGTCATCTCCAACCACGAGCAATCTGCTTAAACATAATTATGAAATTTGTGAATGCTCAATCTCACTCTTTTTCTTTTTCAACCACCAAAGCCCCCTTTGCCGGTTATCGCTTCTCGGCCTTTTGGCTAAGATCAAAGTGTAGTATCTGTTCCCAGCTATTTCGCTGAAATCTTGGCCGAAAGGCCGTTAAGCGAGTTTTCCAGCTATACAGCTAGTTCCTGCGATGCTGACTTACCTGCCGGTATCCTGACGTTCCTGTTCCTGTTCCTGCTTCTGAAGCTGCCGCTGCTGTTTCCGGTTCCTCAGCTGTTCCTGATTCCGCTGCTGTTCCTGGTCCTGGTCCTGCTGACACTTACCTGTCGCTGCTGTTCCTGGTCACTACGCCGTATCCTGACTTGGCTGGTTCCTGCCATCACTTTCTGACGCCGTTCCTTCTTGGGACGTACCTTCAACTGACGACCTCTCCACAGCCTTAATGGCTGCAGAGGTAAAAAAACGGACTGCCCGGCTTGAAGTCGACGCCGGATTCCTGGACGTCGCTCGGACCTTCTACGATAAACTTGGACCTCAGTGCTTGGAGACTCTTCAACCTGTGGGTAAAAATTGCTTCTTACTTACCTTTACCACTCTGGCCTTCCTCCAGCAAGCTGTCTCCTATGGGGAGCTGACGATAAATGAGAAACCCTGCTCGATAACCAGCATCGACGACGACGGTGTCTGGTTAACCATCAAGAACCTGCCCTCCTGGATCCAATGGGACGCCATATTAACAACTCTACGACACTACGGAACCATCAAAGCTCACAGATTAGACGAATACCCCGAACTCAAAGGACTTAAAAACGGCGACCGCTCAGTAAAAATCATTATGACAAAAACCATTCCTAATGTCCTCTTTTTTGGCCGTAGCAGGGCATTAGTATACTACGCAGGGGTCGTAAAAAAATGCTTTTTTTGCGACCAAGAAGGCCATAACACCTCGACTTGTGAAGCAAAACGAGCTAAACAAGAAGAGCGGAATCAACCCATGGAGGAAGGTCAGAAAGAGTCTCCAAAGGAAAAACCCGAGCACGTCCAGGAGACAGTCGACAACACTTCAGCTAAGGAGCAATTACCCATAGCAAAAGCGGCAACATCGCAGGGAACACCACCAAGCGACCACCAGGAATCCCAGCCCAAGAATCGCTACGACACCCTGCATGCCACTCCGAAAGAACTGGAGATCTTAAAGAACTACTCACAAAAGGAACTACAAGGATACACGAAATACATCGAGACAACTGACGCTATAACAGACAGGAGGAGGCAGATGTTGTTAACACTCATCAGCAAGGAACAAGAAAAATTTTCGAAACGACGCTTGACCAATTCTCCAGGAAAATCAGCTAAGAAAGGAAAGACCCAGAACGAGGAGAAGAAGTCATTCGCCAGCGCCGCCAAAAGCACACCCGAACAAGATATATATGCAGAATACGTAACATACTGAATTTTGCACATATGTTTCTAATACACTTTTAATATATTTTTAAAATGTATTTTAGTGTATTATTCACATATTTTATTCGTCACCTTTAATTTTAAAATCAAGTTTTTATCTCGATTATATCTTAGTGTTTTGTTTTAAAGTTTTTAACTTTACGTAACTCTCACTGTTTAAACCCTGCAAAAAAGAAAAAATTAATTATATGCTTATACTTACCTTGATCGACTATGAACCTTACTTTTGTTCGCGATAATTTAATTAAGTAAAACGCGAACCAATACAACAAACGTAAACATGTAAAAACTGTAAAATTAACGAAGCTTTTAATAAACAATTAAAAGTATCTGTTCTTATCAGCTTAATATCTGATACGGGTCCCATCGGGGCCCAAGATATTAAACTTATTTTTGGACGGCGGCGGAGAGGTCGGAGCTTGCTCCACCTCCGCCACGGGTTGGCCTGGTATTGCAGTTCTTCCAGGATCGGCCCACCTCGCTCAATGAATCTAAAATCAAACACCATATATATATATATATATATATATATATATATTCCTGACGTCATAAGAGGGAAAGTCGTCATTGGCTAGTAGATCATTTTGAAGATTCGGACGGATTTGTTTTGTAATTTTTTACCTTAACTGTCGTACGTTACCAACGGTATGTTTTTTTTAAGTCACTTTCGTTACTAACAGGAGACATGATTAGGAGTTCACAGCCGGCCGCTTTTCGACATTCGCATTGGCAACACGTCTTCCCCTTTAAAAAAATTAACCCCTCCCAAACCATGGTAACTCCGTTCTCGAAACGGACACCATATAAGTTATTTACATCGAGTTACCTAGCGAGGATTGCGGTACTATCGCTGTAGAAATAGGGGACTGTTAAAAGCGGGATGGTTTGGAAAAAACGAGTTTTTGTGTTGCTGATGCCGGGGCGCGTACTACGCGGCAACCACGGTCAATTCGTAGTGCCATATCTCATGACACTTCTCTACAGCTGTTCTGGTAAGCGTGCAGGAGGAAACTCCGTATGATCAAGATCTTACTTTTTCTAATTATCGATTAAGCACGGTTCCATGTTGCCACTTATTTAAAAAAAGACCCAGAGAAAACCGAAGATAAATTATCGCCTTGGCGAACTAGTTAGAAACAGCGTAAAAGAAAATATTTAAAAATAAACAAATTTTATTAGAAAGACTCAAATACCCCGTTAATGAAAAAAAAGAGGGTGAGAGGAAGAGATCAGCCACCGGCACGCCGTGTTCCCTGGTGGTCTCCCTCCCTCCCAAGAAATGACCCCACTCGACGCGGCTTACCGTCGTTGATGGGTCGAGAACCAATGTATTCTGCGTGATATTACCGTTGACGGCTGAAAACGCTCGATGGCCGTCGATCTTTTTGTTTGAAATCAAGAAGTTACCTTCTTTGGTCAGACGTGATGGTTATACACGCTGTCATCTCCAACCACGAGCAATCTGCTTAAACATAATTATGAAATTTGTGAATGCTCAATCTCACTCTTTTTCTTTTTCAACCACCAAAGCCCCCTTTGCCGGTTATCGCTTCTCGGCCTTTTGGCTAAGATCAAAGTGTAGTATCTGTTCTTATCAGCTTAATATCTGATACGGGTCCCATCGGGGCCCAAGATATTAAACTTATTTTTGGACGGCGGCGGAGAGGTCGGAGCTTGCTCCACCTCCGCCACGGGTTGGCCTGGTATTGCAGTTCTTCCAGGATCGGCCCACCTCGCTCAATGAATCTAAAATCAAACACCATATATATATATATATATATATATATATATATATTCCTGACGTCATAAGAGGGAAAGTCGTCATTGGCTAGTAGATCATTTTGAAGATTCGGACGGATTTGTTTTGTAATTTTTTACCTTAACTGTCGTACGTTACCAACGGTATGTTTTTTTTAAGTCACTTTCGTTACTAACAGGAGACATGATTAGGAGTTCACAGCCGGCCGCTTTTCGACATTCGCATTGGCAACACGTCTTCCCCTTTAAAAAAATTAACCCCTCCCAAACCATGGTAACTCCGTTCTCGAAACGGACACCATATAAGTTATTTACATCGAGTTACCTAGCGAGGATTGCGGTACTATCGCTGTAGAAATAGGGGACTGTTAAAAGCGGGATGGTTTGGAAAAAACGAGTTTTTGTGTTGCTGATGCCGGGGCGCGTACTACGCGGCAACCACGGTCAATTCGTAGTGCCATATCTCATGACACTTCTCTACAGCTGTTCTGGTAAGCGTGCAGGAGGAAACTCCGTATGATCAAGATCTTACTTTTTCTAATTATCGATTAAGCACGGTTCCATGTTGCCACTTATTTAAAAAAAGACCCAGAGAAAACCGAAGATAAATTATCGCCTTGGCGAACTAGTTAGAAACAGCGTAAAAGAAAATATTTAAAAATAAACAAATTTTATTAGAAAGACTCAAATACCCCGTTAATGAAAAAAAAGAGGGTGAGAGGAAGAGATCAGCCACCGGCACGCCGTGTTCCCTGGTGGTCTCCCTCCCTCCCAAGAAATGACCCCACTCGACGCGGCTTACCGTCGTTGATGGGTCGAGAACCAATGTATTCTGCGTGATATTACCGTTGACGGCTGAAAACGCTCGATGGCCGTCGATCTTTTTGTTTGAAATCAAGAAGTTACCTTCTTTGGTCAGACGTGATGGTTATACACGCTGTCATCTCCAACCACGAGCAATCTGCTTAAACATAATTATGAAATTTGTGAATGCTCAATCTCACTCTTTTTCTTTTTCAACCACCAAAGCCCCCTTTGCCGGTTATCGCTTCTCGGCCTTTTGGCTAAGATCAAAGTGTAGTATCTGTTCTTATCAGCTTAATATCTGATACGGGTCCCATCGGGGCCCAAGATATTAAACTTATTTTTGGACGGCGGCGGAGAGGTCGGAGCTTGCTCCACCTCCGCCACGGGTTGGCCTGGTATTGCAGTTCTTCCAGGATCGGCCCACCTCGCTCAATGAATCTAAAATCAAACACCATATATATATATATATATATATATATATATTCCTGACGTCATAAGAGGGAAAGTCGTCATTGGCTAGTAGATCATTTTGAAGATTCGGACGGATTTGTTTTGTAATTTTTTACCTTAACTGTCGTACGTTACCAACGGTATGTTTTTTTTAAGTCACTTTCGTTACTAACAGGAGACATGATTAGGAGTTCACAGCCGGCCGCTTTTCGACATTCGCATTGGCAACACGTCTTCCCCTTTAAAAAAATTAACCCCTCCCAAACCATGGTAACTCCGTTCTCGAAACGGACACCATATAAGTTATTTACATCGAGTTACCTAGCGAGGATTGCGGTACTATCGCTGTAGAAATAGGGGACTGTTAAAAGCGGGATGGTTTGGAAAAAACGAGTTTTTGTGTTGCTGATGCCGGGGCGCGTACTACGCGGCAACCACGGTCAATTCGTAGTGCCATATCTCATGACACTTCTCTACAGCTGTTCTGGTAAGCGTGCAGGAGGAAACTCCGTATGATCAAGATCTTACTTTTTCTAATTATCGATTAAGCACGGTTCCATGTTGCCACTTATTTAAAAAAAGACCCAGAGAAAACCGAAGATAAATTATCGCCTTGGCGAACTAGTTAGAAACAGCGTAAAAGAAAATATTTAAAAATAAACAAATTTTATTAGAAAGACTCAAATACCCCGTTAATGAAAAAAAAGAGGGTGAGAGGAAGAGATCAGCCACCGGCACGCCGTGTTCCCTGGTGGTCTCCCTCCCTCCCAAGAAATGACCCCACTCGACGCGGCTTACCGTCGTTGATGGGTCGAGAACCAATGTATTCTGCGTGATATTACCGTTGACGGCTGAAAACGCTCGATGGCCGTCGATCTTTTTGTTTGAAATCAAGAAGTTACCTTCTTTGGTCAGACGTGATGGTTATACACGCTGTCATCTCCAACCACGAGCAATCTGCTTAAACATAATTATGAAATTTGTGAATGCTCAATCTCACTCTTTTTCTTTTTCAACCACCAAAGCCCCCTTTGCCGGTTATCGCTTCTCGGCCTTTTGGCTAAGATCAAAGTGTAGTATCTGTTCTTATCAGCTTAATATCTGATACGGGTCCCATCGGGGCCCAAGATATTAAACTTATTTTTGGACGGCGGCGGAGAGGTCGGAGCTTGCTCCACCTCCGCCACGGGTTGGCCTGGTATTGCAGTTCTTCCAGGATCGGCCCACCTCGCTCAATGAATCTAAAATCAAACACCATATATATATATATATATATATATATATATATTCCTGACGTCATAAGAGGGAAAGTCGTCATTGGCTAGTAGATCATTTTGAAGATTCGGACGGATTTGTTTTGTAATTTTTTACCTTAACTGTCGTACGTTACCAACGGTATGTTTTTTTTAAGTCACTTTCGTTACTAACAGGAGACATGATTAGGAGTTCACAGCCGGCCGCTTTTCGACATTCGCATTGGCAACACGTCTTCCCCTTTAAAAAAATTAACCCCTCCCAAACCATGGTAACTCCGTTCTCGAAACGGACACCATATAAGTTATTTACATCGAGTTACCTAGCGAGGATTGCGGTACTATCGCTGTAGAAATAGGGGACTGTTAAAAGCGGGATGGTTTGGAAAAAACGAGTTTTTGTGTTGCTGATGCCGGGGCGCGTACTACGCGGCAACCACGGTCAATTCGTAGTGCCATATCTCATGACACTTCTCTACAGCTGTTCTGGTAAGCGTGCAGGAGGAAACTCCGTATGATCAAGATCTTACTTTTTCTAATTATCGATTAAGCACGGTTCCATGTTGCCACTTATTTAAAAAAAGACCCAGAGAAAACCGAAGATAAATTATCGCCTTGGCGAACTAGTTAGAAACAGCGTAAAAGAAAATATTTAAAAATAAACAAATTTTATTAGAAAGACTCAAATACCCCGTTAATGAAAAAAAAGAGGGTGAGAGGAAGAGATCAGCCACCGGCACGCCGTGTTCCCTGGTGGTCTCCCTCCCTCCCAAGAAATGACCCCACTCGACGCGGCTTACCGTCGTTGATGGGTCGAGAACCAATGTATTCTGCGTGATATTACCGTTGACGGCTGAAAACGCTCGATGGCCGTCGATCTTTTTGTTTGAAATCAAGAAGTTACCTTCTTTGGTCAGACGTGATGGTTATACACGCTGTCATCTCCAACCACGAGCAATCTGCTTAAACATAATTATGAAATTTGTGAATGCTCAATCTCACTCTTTTTCTTTTTCAACCACCAAAGCCCCCTTTGCCGGTTATCGCTTCTCGGCCTTTTGGCTAAGATCAAAGTGTAGTATCTGTTCTTATCAGCTTAATATCTGATACGGGTCCCATCGGGGCCCAAGATATTAAACTTATTTTTGGACGGCGGCGGAGAGGTCGGAGCTTGCTCCACCTCCGCCACGGGTTGGCCTGGTATTGCAGTTCTTCCAGGATCGGCCCACCTCGCTCAATGAATCTAAAATCAAACACCATATATATATATATATATATATATATATATATATTCCTGACGTCATAAGAGGGAAAGTCGTCATTGGCTAGTAGATCATTTTGAAGATTCGGACGGATTTGTTTTGTAATTTTTTACCTTAACTGTCGTACGTTACCAACGGTATGTTTTTTTTAAGTCACTTTCGTTACTAACAGGAGACATGATTAGGAGTTCACAGCCGGCCGCTTTTCGACATTCGCATTGGCAACACGTCTTCCCCTTTAAAAAAATTAACCCCTCCCAAACCATGGTAACTCCGTTCTCGAAACGGACACCATATAAGTTATTTACATCGAGTTACCTAGCGAGGATTGCGGTACTATCGCTGTAGAAATAGGGGACTGTTAAAAGCGGGATGGTTTGGAAAAAACGAGTTTTTGTGTTGCTGATGCCGGGGCGCGTACTACGCGGCAACCACGGTCAATTCGTAGTGCCATATCTCATGACACTTCTCTACAGCTGTTCTGGTAAGCGTGCAGGAGGAAACTCCGTATGATCAAGATCTTACTTTTTCTAATTATCGATTAAGCACGGTTCCATGTTGCCACTTATTTAAAAAAAGACCCAGAGAAAACCGAAGATAAATTATCGCCTTGGCGAACTAGTTAGAAACAGCGTAAAAGAAAATATTTAAAAATAAACAAATTTTATTAGAAAGACTCAAATACCCCGTTAATGAAAAAAAAGAGGGTGAGAGGAAGAGATCAGCCACCGGCACGCCGTGTTCCCTGGTGGTCTCCCTCCCTCCCAAGAAATGACCCCACTCGACGCGGCTTACCGTCGTTGATGGGTCGAGAACCAATGTATTCTGCGTGATATTACCGTTGACGGCTGAAAACGCTCGATGGCCGTCGATCTTTTTGTTTGAAATCAAGAAGTTACCTTCTTTGGTCAGACGTGATGGTTATACACGCTGTCATCTCCAACCACGAGCAATCTGCTTAAACATAATTATGAAATTTGTGAATGCTCAATCTCACTCTTTTTCTTTTTCAACCACCAAAGCCCCCTTTGCCGGTTATCGCTTCTCGGCCTTTTGGCTAAGATCAAAGTGTAGTATCTGTTCTTATCAGCTTAATATCTGATACGGGTCCCATCGGGGCCCAAGATATTAAACTTATTTTTGGACGGCGGCGGAGAGGTCGGAGCTTGCTCCACCTCCGCCACGGGTTGGCCTGGTATTGCAGTTCTTCCAGGATCGGCCCACCTCGCTCAATGAATCTAAAATCAAACACCATATATATATATATATATATATATATATATATATATTCCTGACGTCATAAGAGGGAAAGTCGTCATTGGCTAGTAGATCATTTTGAAGATTCGGACGGATTTGTTTTGTAATTTTTTACCTTAACTGTCGTACGTTACCAACGGTATGTTTTTTTTAAGTCACTTTCGTTACTAACAGGAGACATGATTAGGAGTTCACAGCCGGCCGCTTTTCGACATTCGCATTGGCAACACGTCTTCCCCTTTAAAAAAATTAACCCCTCCCAAACCATGGTAACTCCGTTCTCGAAACGGACACCATATAAGTTATTTACATCGAGTTACCTAGCGAGGATTGCGGTACTATCGCTGTAGAAATAGGGGACTGTTAAAAGCGGGATGGTTTGGAAAAAACGAGTTTTTGTGTTGCTGATGCCGGGGCGCGTACTACGCGGCAACCACGGTCAATTCGTAGTGCCATATCTCATGACACTTCTCTACAGCTGTTCTGGTAAGCGTGCAGGAGGAAACTCCGTATGATCAAGATCTTACTTTTTCTAATTATCGATTAAGCACGGTTCCATGTTGCCACTTATTTAAAAAAAGACCCAGAGAAAACCGAAGATAAATTATCGCCTTGGCGAACTAGTTAGAAACAGCGTAAAAGAAAATATTTAAAAATAAACAAATTTTATTAGAAAGACTCAAATACCCCGTTAATGAAAAAAAAGAGGGTGAGAGGAAGAGATCAGCCACCGGCACGCCGTGTTCCCTGGTGGTCTCCCTCCCTCCCAAGAAATGACCCCACTCGACGCGGCTTACCGTCGTTGATGGGTCGAGAACCAATGTATTCTGCGTGATATTACCGTTGACGGCTGAAAACGCTCGATGGCCGTCGATCTTTTTGTTTGAAATCAAGAAGTTACCTTCTTTGGTCAGACGTGATGGTTATACACGCTGTCATCTCCAACCACGAGCAATCTGCTTAAACATAATTATGAAATTTGTGAATGCTCAATCTCACTCTTTTTCTTTTTCAACCACCAAAGCCCCCTTTGCCGGTTATCGCTTCTCGGCCTTTTGGCTAAGATCAAAGTGTAGTATCTGTTCTTATCAGCTTAATATCTGATACGGGTCCCATCGGGGCCCAAGATATTAAACTTATTTTTGGACGGCGGCGGAGAGGTCGGAGCTTGCTCCACCTCCGCCACGGGTTGGCCTGGTATTGCAGTTCTTCCAGGATCGGCCCACCTCGCTCAATGAATCTAAAATCAAACACCATATATATATATATATATATATATATATATATTCCTGACGTCATAAGAGGGAAAGTCGTCATTGGCTAGTAGATCATTTTGAAGATTCGGACGGATTTGTTTTGTAATTTTTTACCTTAACTGTCGTACGTTACCAACGGTATGTTTTTTTTAAGTCACTTTCGTTACTAACAGGAGACATGATTAGGAGTTCACAGCCGGCCGCTTTTCGACATTCGCATTGGCAACACGTCTTCCCCTTTAAAAAAATTAACCCCTCCCAAACCATGGTAACTCCGTTCTCGAAACGGACACCATATAAGTTATTTACATCGAGTTACCTAGCGAGGATTGCGGTACTATCGCTGTAGAAATAGGGGACTGTTAAAAGCGGGATGGTTTGGAAAAAACGAGTTTTTGTGTTGCTGATGCCGGGGCGCGTACTACGCGGCAACCACGGTCAATTCGTAGTGCCATATCTCATGACACTTCTCTACAGCTGTTCTGGTAAGCGTGCAGGAGGAAACTCCGTATGATCAAGATCTTACTTTTTCTAATTATCGATTAAGCACGGTTCCATGTTGCCACTTATTTAAAAAAAGACCCAGAGAAAACCGAAGATAAATTATCGCCTTGGCGAACTAGTTAGAAACAGCGTAAAAGAAAATATTTAAAAATAAACAAATTTTATTAGAAAGACTCAAATACCCCGTTAATGAAAAAAAAGAGGGTGAGAGGAAGAGATCAGCCACCGGCACGCCGTGTTCCCTGGTGGTCTCCCTCCCTCCCAAGAAATGACCCCACTCGACGCGGCTTACCGTCGTTGATGGGTCGAGAACCAATGTATTCTGCGTGATATTACCGTTGACGGCTGAAAACGCTCGATGGCCGTCGATCTTTTTGTTTGAAATCAAGAAGTTACCTTCTTTGGTCAGACGTGATGGTTATACACGCTGTCATCTCCAACCACGAGCAATCTGCTTAAACATAATTATGAAATTTGTGAATGCTCAATCTCACTCTTTTTCTTTTTCAACCACCAAAGCCCCCTTTGCCGGTTATCGCTTCTCGGCCTTTTGGCTAAGATCAAAGTGTAGTATCTGTTCTTATCAGCTTAATATCTGATACGGGTCCCATCGGGGCCCAAGATATTAAACTTATTTTTGGACGGCGGCGGAGAGGTCGGAGCTTGCTCCACCTCCGCCACGGGTTGGCCTGGTATTGCAGTTCTTCCAGGATCGGCCCACCTCGCTCAATGAATCTAAAATCAAACACCATATATATATATATATATATATATATATATATATTCCTGACGTCATAAGAGGGAAAGTCGTCATTGGCTAGTAGATCATTTTGAAGATTCGGACGGATTTGTTTTGTAATTTTTTACCTTAACTGTCGTACGTTACCAACGGTATGTTTTTTTTAAGTCACTTTCGTTACTAACAGGAGACATGATTAGGAGTTCACAGCCAGCCGCTTTTCGACATTCGCATTGGCAACACGTCTTCCCCTTTAAAAAAATTAACCCCTCCCAAACCATGGTAACTCCGTTCTCGAAACGGACACCATATAAGTTATTTACATCGAGTTACCTAGCGAGGATTGCGGTACTATCGCTGTAGAAATAGGGGACTGTTAAAAGCGGGATGGTTTGGAAAAAACGAGTTTTTGTGTTGCTGATGCCGGGGCGCGTACTACGCGGCAACCACGGTCAATTCGTAGTGCCATATCTCATGACACTTCTCTACAGCTGTTCTGGTAAGCGTGCAGGAGGAAACTCCGTATGATCAAGATCTTACTTTTTCTAATTATCGATTAAGCACGGTTCCATGTTGCCACTTATTTAAAAAAAGACCCAGAGAAAACCGAAGATAAATTATCGCCTTGGCGAACTAGTTAGAAACAGCGTAAAAGAAAATATTTAAAAATAAACAAATTTTATTAGAAAGACTCAAATACCCCGTTAATGAAAAAAAAGAGGGTGAGAGGAAGAGATCAGCCACCGGCACGCCGTGTTCCCTGGTGGTCTCCCTCCCTCCCAAGAAATGACCCCACTCGACGCGGCTTACCGTCGTTGATGGGTCGAGAACCAATGTATTCTGCGTGATATTACCGTTGACGGCTGAAAACGCTCGATGGCCGTCGATCTTTTTGTTTGAAATCAAGAAGTTACCTTCTTTGGTCAGACGTGATGGTTATACACGCTGTCATCTCCAACCACGAGCAATCTGCTTAAACATAATTATGAAATTTGTGAATGCTCAATCTCACTCTTTTTCTTTTTCAACCACCAAAGCCCCCTTTGCCGGTTATCGCTTCTCGGCCTTTTGGCTAAGATCAAAGTGTAGTATCTGTTTGCTCCTTTCTTCGAAGCCAAAGGCTGGGAACCGTATTTCCTATAAAAGGGAAAAGTTATACGTACCTGCCCGCTCGCCTGCCACGCTGCTCCACCAGACGTCGCCACGCCAGTTCCTGATCATGATCCTGTTCCAGTACCGGTTCCAGTTCCTCAGTTGCCGTTTGCCTCCAACCAGCGGTTCCTGAGTTCCGGTCTCCGCTTCGGCGGTCGCCACCAACGTCGCCATGCCTGCCGTGCAGTCCTTGCCAGCAGCATCGCAGTCCTCCTCTGTGTCCTCAAAGAAGGCCACAGCGAGAATCAAGTTTGACGGGGTCAATGTTGAAGATTTGGCTGTAGCCCTTTTCGAATGCATTGGCCCCCAGAGCATCACAGTCTTCCAGATGCTTGGAAAAGCAGAGGTGCAAATTACCTTCAAGGACATTGTCTGCTACCAGAAGGCTATTGACGCCGGTATTATCGTTGGGGAGAAGCACTTGAATATTATTGGAGTTGCGGATCCTGTTTCTCAAATCACTGTAAAAGATGCACCTAGCTGGTGGGAATTAAGCTTCCTGAAGACCGTCCTAAAGAACTACTGCGAAGTATTGTCTGAAACGTGGGAAACGTACCAGAAAGGCCCACTTAAGGACGTGCGTACCGGCAATCGTCGTCTAGAAGTTAAGATCAAAAGCCCAATCCCGAACCTGATGACTATCAGTGGCCATCGTATCCAGATAGTGTACCAAGGCGTCCAGCGCATGTGCTTCTATTGTCGCAAGGACAGTCATCAGGTTCGGGATTGCCCGAAGAAGAAAAATAAGGCGAAAAAGACCCCAGAGAGCACCGACACTCAAGACCAGATTCCGGCACCGAAAGAGCACGAGAACTCAAGGAGCTTGACCTCACCACCACCACTAGCAGGGGCCGAGGCTAGCGGTGGGGAAAACCTTGCTGAGATGGAAGAGGCGGTAGTGGAAACCAACCAACTCAAAGAGGGGGACGACGGCTGGTACTTGTCATCACCAGAAGCGTCCCCTGGAACATCAGGAAAAAACCCCAAAGGTTACGCCGACGCCCTGAAATCACCAGGTCACCAAGCTCCATCTGTGCCGGAAGCTGGTCCAGAATCAACCAAGGAGGTTGAGATTTACGAACGGGATTGGAATTGGGCGGTATTGCCGAGACATGAAATTGAAGATTTCTGTCGCCGTGCCAAAGCTTTAACGCACTCGGAAAAGCGAATCACGGACTGGAGGGATCAGACTTTAGCGAAGGCGGAGAGAGCACTTGAGAATCGCTTCAAACGACGTCATAGCCCTCTTCATGAAAAAGATTCAAAAAAAGGGAAAAATTAGGACCCTGGTTCGGTTCGAATTGTAAATATGTTTTTAAAATATTTTTTATTGACACTTTTAAGTCTACCTTCGGTTTTATCAAAATAACTTTTTGTAGTTATATTTAGGGAAATTTATTTACCTGTTATATACTTACCATGAAATAACGCTGTTAAATTAGATAAAATCAATTATAGTAAACTGAAAAGTCTTATAATGCTAAATGTTTTTAAAATTTTTAGTTTTAAACTAAAAACATTTCTTAAAAGTTAAAAATAAGAAAATGGTATTTGTATGTTAAAAATGATACTTACCTTTATACTTGCCTAAAAACCAGTTCACCCTGTAAAGAAAAAGTTAAAAAATATGCCTAAAAGTAAAATTAGAAAAGAAAACACTTACCTTGGGAAAAAAACCTAGTACCCATCGAACTAGTATTTGTGTTATGACGATTGTTGCTACTCCAGTAATCTATGACAATGTTTTCTTGATTTAAACTATGTTCGCGCTAAATTAATTAATTAATAACGCGGACATTTGTAAATATGACCAGAATTTTAAATAAACAAATTCAGTATCTGTTCTTATCAGCTTAATATCTGATACGGGTCCCATCGGGGCCCAAGATATTAAACTTATTTTTGGACGGCGGCGGAGAGGTCGGAGCTTGCTCCACCTCCGCCACGGGTTGGCCTGGTATTGCAGTTCTTCCAGGATCGGCCCACCTCGCTCAATGAATCTAAAATCAAACACCATATATATATATATATATATATATATATATTCCTGACGTCATAAGAGGGAAAGTCGTCATTGGCTAGTAGATCATTTTGAAGATTCGGACGGATTTGTTTTGTAATTTTTTACCTTAACTGTCGTACGTTACCAACGGTATGTTTTTTTAAGTCACTTTCGTTACTAACAGGAGACATGATTAGGAGTTCACAGCCGGCCGCTTTTCGACATTCGCATTGGCAACACGTCTTCCCCTTTAAAAAAATTAACCCCTCCCAAACCATGGTAACTCCGTTCTCGAAACGGACACCATATAAGTTATTTACATCGAGTTACCTAGCGAGGATTGCGGTACTATCGCTGTAGAAATAGGGGACTGTTAAAAGCGGGATGGTTTGGAAAAAACGAGTTTTTGTGTTGCTGATGCCGGGGCGCGTACTACGCGGCAACCACGGTCAATTCGTAGTGCCATATCTCATGACACTTCTCTACAGCTGTTCTGGTAAGCGTGCAGGAGGAAACTCCGTATGATCAAGATCTTACTTTTTCTAATTATCGATTAAGCACGGTTCCATGTTGCCACTTATTTAAAAAAAGACCCAGAGAAAACCGAAGATAAATTATCGCCTTAGCGAACTAGTTAGAAACAGCGTAAAAGAAAATATTTAAAAATAAACAAATTTTATTAGAAAGACTCAAATACCCCGTTAATGAAAAAAAAGAGGGTGAGAGGAAGAGATCAGCCACCGGCACGCCGTGTTCCCTGGTGGTCTCCCTCCCTCCCAAGAAATGACCCCACTCGACGCGGCTTACCGTCGTTGATGGGTCGAGAACCAATGTATTCTGCGTGATATTACCGTTGACGGCTGAAAACGCTCGATGGCCGTCGATCTTTTTGTTTGAAATCAAGAAGTTACCTTCTTTGGTCAGACGTGATGGTTATACACGCTGTCATCTCCAACCACGAGCAATCTGCTTAAACATAATTATGAAATTTGTGAATGCTCAATCTCACTCTTTTTCTTTTTCAACCACCAAAGCCCCCTTTGCCGGTTATCGCTTCTCGGCCTTTTGGCTAAGATCAAAGTGTAGTATCTGTTCTTATCAGCTTAATATCTGATACGGGTCCCATCGGGGCCCAAGATATTAAACTTATTTTTGGACGGCGGCGGAGAGGTCGGAGCTTGCTCCACCTCCGCCACGGGTTGGCCTGGTATTGCAGTTCTTCCAGGATCGGCCCACCTCGCTCAATGAATCTAAAATCAAACACCATATATATATATATATATATATATATATATATTCCTGACGTCATAAGAGGGAAAGTCGTCATTGGCTAGTAGATCATTTTGAAGATTCGGACGGATTTGTTTTGTAATTTTTTACCTTAACTGTCGTACGTTACCAACGGTATGTTTTTTTTAAGTCACTTTCGTTACTAACAGGAGACATGATTAGGAGTTCACAGCCGGCCGCTTTTCGACATTCGCATTGGCAACACGTCTTCCCCTTTAAAAAAATTAACCCCTCCCAAACCATGGTAACTCCGTTCTCGAAACGGACACCATATAAGTTATTTACATCGAGTTACCTAGCGAGGATTGCGGTACTATCGCTGTAGAAATAGGGGACTGTTAAAAGCGGGATGGTTTGGAAAAAACGAGTTTTTGTGTTGCTGATGCCGGGGCGCGTACTACGCGGCAACCACGGTCAATTCGTAGTGCCATATCTCATGACACTTCTCTACAGCTGTTCTGGTAAGCGTGCAGGAGGAAACTCCGTATGATCAAGATCTTACTTTTTCTAATTATCGATTAAGCACGGTTCCATGTTGCCACTTATTTAAAAAAAGACCCAGAGAAAACCGAAGATAAATTATCGCCTTGGCGAACTAGTTAGAAACAGCGTAAAAGAAAATATTTAAAAATAAACAAATTTTATTAGAAAGACTCAAATACCCCGTTAATGAAAAAAAAGAGGGTGAGAGGAAGAGATCAGCCACCGGCACGCCGTGTTCCCTGGTGGTCTCCCTCCCTCCCAAGAAATGACCCCACTCGACGCGGCTTACCGTCGTTGATGGGTCGAGAACCAATGTATTCTGCGTGATATTACCGTTGACGGCTGAAAACGCTCGATGGCCGTCGATCTTTTTGTTTGAAATCAAGAAGTTACCTTCTTTGGTCAGACGTGATGGTTATACACGCTGTCATCTCCAACCACGAGCAATCTGCTTAAACATAATTATGAAATTTGTGAATGCTCAATCTCACTCTTTTTCTTTTTCAACCACCAAAGCCCCCTTTGCCGGTTATCGCTTCTCGGCCTTTTGGCTAAGATCAAAGTGTAGTATCTGTTCTTATTTTGATTTTAGATTCATTGAGCGAGGTGGGCCGATCCTGGAAGAACTGCAATACCAGGCCAACCCGTGGCGGAGGTGGAGCAAGCTCCGACCTCTCCGCCGCCGTCCAAAAATAAGTTTAATATCTTGGGCCCCGATGGGACCCGTATCAGATATTAAGCTGATAAGAACAGATACTTTTAATTGTTTATTAAAAGCTTCGTTGTTTTTTACATTGGACATTTTTACATTTTTTATATGTGTTCGCGTTTTAAATTAATTAAATTATCGCGAAACAGAGTCAAGTTCATAGTCAAGGTAAGTATACACTTTTGTTATAGGTTTTTAAGCATATAACTAATTTTCTTTTTTTTTTTTTCAGGTTTAAAACAAAAGGAGTTGAGTAAAGTTAAAAACTTTTAAAACAAAACACTATAAATGATCGAGATAAAAACTAAAAAAGGTGGCAAATAAAATATATGAACAATACATTAAAATATACTTTAAAAAAAGCATATTAAAAGGCATCAGAAATATATTTACAAAACTCAGTATGTGACGTATTCTATATACAAATCTTGTTCTGGCGTGGATTTGGTGGCACTGGCGAAAGTCTTCTTCTCGTCGTTCAGGGTCTTTCCCTTCTTGGCAGCAATTCCTGGAGAGTTGGACATGCGTCGTTTTGAAAATTTTTCCTGTTCCTTGCTGACGATCTTTAAATACAGCTGTTTCCTGGTTTCGGTTGTTCCGTTCATGGTCTCGAGGTTCCAATTGGTCTCCAAGACCGAAGCTCAGATCACCTTTCGAGATGCAGCTAGTTTTCAGCGAGCCGTTGACAGCGGAATCGTCGTGGGTGACAAACAACTGGATGTCATCGGTGTAGTCGACCCAGTGGCGTATATCACTGTGAAGGATGCGCCGAGTTGGTGGGAGTTGGCTATATTTAAAAAATGGCTACGATCAAGCTGCGACGTCATCGCAGAATCTTGGGAGACTTACCAGGGCGGCGCTTTAAAAGATGTCCGAACCGGAACAAGGCGGCTGCAAGTTAAAGTCAAGGGTCCAATCCCGAACCTGATGACCATCAATGGGCATCGCATTCAGATCACTTACCGAGGCGTCCAGAGAATGTGTTTCTTTTGCCATAAAGACACTCATCAGGTTCGGGATTGTCCGAAAAAGAAGTCCAAGACTCGCCAGCCCCCAGAGTCCAACGGAGAAGTCATCCCAGCTCCCAGTAACTCGACAACTGCTCCCTTGGGGGTGATACTTACCAATGCCATCTCTCGAGAAGAAATCCTGAAAGAAAAACCATCACGCTCACCTGTAATACTTACCGAATCAAACGACTCCAGAACCTCCAACGAAAGCTTTTACTTGGCAACACCTTCTCCAAAGACCGTAGATCCTCCAGCCAAAATCTGTACCTTCGCCGACGCTCTGAAATCGCCACCACATCATGAACCTCAACCAGAAACTGAAAGCGAACCTGACTCCAACGAACATGACAGCCCCACAACCAGACCAAGATTCGATCCATTAGATTGGAATTATAACGAGGTGCCAGGCCTTAACCTACTAAAGAAAAACGAACTTCAAGCCCTCCTCGAAAAAATCAATGCCAGAGCCCCCACACGTTCAATTAGCCTAACCCGGACAGCAGAAGACCTCGTCGTAAGAATAACTGACCTCCTGAAAAACTATCCCAAAAGACGACGGAGTAGAACTCCAGAAAAAGAAATTAAAAAAGGAAAAATATGATTTAAATTTAATTTTTAAATTTTTAACATAGTTCTTTACTCGACTTTTATACCATGATCCTTTTTAAACGATTGTTCGCGCTAATTTAATTAATTAAACCGTGAACAAATATATAACAAATGAAAAATGTAACAATGTAAAAAACGACAATCTTTTAATAAACAATTAAAAGTATCTGTTCTTATCAGCTTAATATCTGATACGGGTCCCATCGGGGCCCAAGATATTAAACTTATTTTTGGACGGCGGCGGAGAGGTCGGAGCTTGCTCCACCTCCGCCACGGGTTGGCCTGGTATTGCAGTTCTTCCAGGATCGGCCCACCTCGCTCAATGAATCTAAAATCAAACACCATATATATATATATATATATATATATATATATATTCCTGACGTCATAAGAGGGAAAGTCGTCATTGGCTAGTAGATCATTTTGAAGATTCGGACGGATTTGTTTTGTAATTTTTTACCTTAACTGTCGTACGTTACCAACGGTATGTTTTTTTTAAGTCACTTTCGTTACTAACAGGAGACATGATTAGGAGTTCACAGCCGGCCGCTTTTCGACATTCGCATTGGCAACACGTCTTCCCCTTTAAAAAAATTAACCCCTCCCAAACCATGGTAACTCCGTTCTCGAAACGGACACCATATAAGTTATTTACATCGAGTTACCTAGCGAGGATTGCGGTACTATCGCTGTAGAAATAGGGGACTGTTAAAAGCGGGATGGTTTGGAAAAAACGAGTTTTTGTGTTGCTGATGCCGGGGCGCGTACTACGCGGCAACCACGGTCAATTCGTAGTGCCATATCTCATGACACTTCTCTACAGCTGTTCTGGTAAGCGTGCAGGAGGAAACTCCGTATGATCAAGATCTTACTTTTTCTAATTATCGATTAAGCACGGTTCCATGTTGCCACTTATTTAAAAAAAGACCCAGAGAAAACCGAAGATAAATTATCGCCTTGGCGAACTAGTTAGAAACAGCGTAAAAGAAAATATTTAAAAATAAACAAATTTTATTAGAAAGACTCAAATACCCCGTTAATGAAAAAAAAGAGGGTGAGAGGAAGAGATCAGCCACCGGCACGCCGTGTTCCCTGGTGGTCTCCCTCCCTCCCAAGAAATGACCCCACTCGACGCGGCTTACCGTCGTTGATGGGTCGAGAACCAATGTATTCTGCGTGATATTACCGTTGACGGCTGAAAACGCTCGATGGCCGTCGATCTTTTTGTTTGAAATCAAGAAGTTACCTTCTTTGGTCAGACGTGATGGTTATACACGCTGTCATCTCCAACCACGAGCAATCTGCTTAAACATAATTATGAAATTTGTGAATGCTCAATCTCACTCTTTTTCTTTTTCAACCACCAAAGCCCCCTTTGCCGGTTATCGCTTCTCGGCCTTTTGGCTAAGATCAAAGTGTAGTATCTGTTCTTATCAGCTTAATATCTGATACGGGTCCCATCGGGGCCCAAGATATTAAACTTATTTTTGGACGGCGGCGGAGAGGTCGGAGCTTGCTCCACCTCCGCCACGGGTTGGCCTGGTATTGCAGTTCTTCCAGGATC
This sequence comes from Leiobunum rupestre, assembly GCF_980474605.1. Taxonomy (NCBI): domain Eukaryota; kingdom Metazoa; phylum Arthropoda; class Arachnida; order Opiliones; family Sclerosomatidae; genus Leiobunum; species Leiobunum rupestre. The sequence continues at coordinate 55,248,771 of NC_143392.1, read as the reverse complement.
GGCCCACCTCGCTCAATGAATCTAAAATCAAACACCATATATATATATATATATATATATATTCCTGACGTCATAAGAGGGAAAGTCGTCATTGGCTAGTAGATCATTTTGAAGATTCGGACGGATTTGTTTTGTAATTTTTTACCTTAACTGTCGTACGTTACCAACGGTATGTTTTTTTTAAGTCACTTTCGTTACTAACAGGAGACATGATTAGGAGTTCACAGCCGGCCGCTTTTCGACATTCGCATTGGCAACACGTCTTCCCCTTTAAAAAAATTAACCCCTCCCAAACCATGGTAACTCCGTTCTCGAAACGGACACCATATAAGTTATTTACATCGAGTTACCTAGCGAGGATTGCGGTACTATCGCTGTAGAAATAGGGGACTGTTAAAAGCGGGATGGTTTGGAAAAAACGAGTTTTTGTGTTGCTGATGCCGGGGCGCGTACTACGCGGCAACCACGGTCAATTCGTAGTGCCATATCTCATGACACTTCTCTACAGCTGTTCTGGTAAGCGTGCAGGAGGAAACTCCGTATGATCAAGATCTTACTTTTTCTAATTATCGATTAAGCACGGTTCCATGTTGCCACTTATTTAAAAAAAGACCCAGAGAAAACCGAAGATAAATTATCGCCTTGGCGAACTAGTTAGAAACAGCGTAAAAGAAAATATTTAAAAATAAACAAATTTTATTAGAAAGACTCAAATACCCCGTTAATGAAAAAAAAGAGGGTGAGAGGAAGAGATCAGCCACCGGCACGCCGTGTTCCCTGGTGGTCTCCCTCCCTCCCAAGAAATGACCCCACTCGACGCGGCTTACCGTCGTTGATGGGTCGAGAACCAATGTATTCTGCGTGATATTACCGTTGACGGCTGAAAACGCTCGATGGCCGTCGATCTTTTTGTTTGAAATCAAGAAGTTACCTTCTTTGGTCAGACGTGATGGTTATACACGCTGTCATCTCCAACCACGAGCAATCTGCTTAAACATAATTATGAAATTTGTGAATGCTCAATCTCACTCTTTTTCTTTTTCAACCACCAAAGCCCCCTTTGCCGGTTATCGCTTCTCGGCCTTTTGGCTAAGATCAAAGTGTAGTATCTGTTCTTATCAGCTTAATATCTGATACGGGTCCCATCGGGGCCCAAGATATTAAACTTATTTTTGGACGGCGGCGGAGAGGTCGGAGCTTGCTCCACCTCCGCCACGGGTTGGCCTGGTATTGCAGTTCTTCCAGGATCGGCCCACCTCGCTCAATGAATCTAAAATCAAACACCATATATATATATATATATATATATATATATATTCCTGACGTCATAAGAGGGAAAGTCGTCATTGGCTAGTAGATCATTTTGAAGATTCGGACGGATTTGTTTTGTAATTTTTTACCTTAACTGTCGTACGTTACCAACGGTATGTTTTTTTTAAGTCACTTTCGTTACTAACAGGAGACATGATTAGGAGTTCACAGCCGGCCGCTTTTCGACATTCGCATTGGCAACACGTCTTCCCCTTTAAAAAAATTAACCCCTCCCAAACCATGGTAACTCCGTTCTCGAAACGGACACCATATAAGTTATTTACATCGAGTTACCTAGCGAGGATTGCGGTACTATCGCTGTAGAAATAGGGGACTGTTAAAAGCGGGATGGTTTGGAAAAAACGAGTTTTTGTGTTGCTGATGCCGGGGCGCGTACTACGCGGCAACCACGGTCAATTCGTAGTGCCATATCTCATGACACTTCTCTACAGCTGTTCTGGTAAGCGTGCAGGAGGAAACTCCGTATGATCAAGATCTTACTTTTTCTAATTATCGATTAAGCACGGTTCCATGTTGCCACTTATTTAAAAAAAGACCCAGAGAAAACCGAAGATAAATTATCGCCTTGGCGAACTAGTTAGAAACAGCGTAAAAGAAAATATTTAAAAATAAACAAATTTTATTAGAAAGACTCAAATACCCCGTTAATGAAAAAAAAGAGGGTGAGAGGAAGAGATCAGCCACCGGCACGCCGTGTTCCCTGGTGGTCTCCCTCCCTCCCAAGAAATGACCCCACTCGACGCGGCTTACCGTCGTTGATGGGTCGAGAACCAATGTATTCTGCGTGATATTACCGTTGACGGCTGAAAACGCTCGATGGCCGTCGATCTTTTTGTTTGAAATCAAGAAGTTACCTTCTTTGGTCAGACGTGATGGTTATACACGCTGTCATCTCCAACCACGAGCAATCTGCTTAAACATAATTATGAAATTTGTGAATGCTCAATCTCACTCTTTTTCTTTTTCAACCACCAAAGCCCCCTTTGCCGGTTATCGCTTCTCGGCCTTTTGGCTAAGATCAAAGTGTAGTATCTGTTCTTATCAGCTTAATATCTGATACGGGTCCCATCGGGGCCCAAGATATTAAACTTATTTTTGGACGGCGGCGGAGAGGTCGGAGCTTGCTCCACCTCCGCCACGGGTTGGCCTGGTATTGCAGTTCTTCCAGGATCGGCCCACCTCGCTCAATGAATCTAAAATCAAACACCATATATATATATATATATATATATATATATATATTCCTGACGTCATAAGAGGGAAAGTCGTCATTGGCTAGTAGATCATTTTGAAGATTCGGACGGATTTGTTTTGTAATTTTTTACCTTAACTGTCGTACGTTACCAACGGTATGTTTTTTTTAAGTCACTTTCGTTACTAACAGGAGACATGATTAGGAGTTCACAGCCGGCCGCTTTTCGACATTCGCATTGGCAACACGTCTTCCCCTTTAAAAAAATTAACCCCTCCCAAACCATGGTAACTCCGTTCTCGAAACGGACACCATATAAGTTATTTACATCGAGTTACCTAGCGAGGATTGCGGTACTATCGCTGTAGAAATAGGGGACTGTTAAAAGCGGGATGGTTTGGAAAAAACGAGTTTTTGTGTTGCTGATGCCGGGGCGCGTACTACGCGGCAACCACGGTCAATTCGTAGTGCCATATCTCATGACACTTCTCTACAGCTGTTCTGGTAAGCGTGCAGGAGGAAACTCCGTATGATCAAGATCTTACTTTTTCTAATTATCGATTAAGCACGGTTCCATGTTGCCACTTATTTAAAAAAAGACCCAGAGAAAACCGAAGATAAATTATCGCCTTGGCGAACTAGTTAGAAACAGCGTAAAAGAAAATATTTAAAAATAAACAAATTTTATTAGAAAGACTCAAATACCCCGTTAATGAAAAAAAAGAGGGTGAGAGGAAGAGATCAGCCACCGGCACGCCGTGTTCCCTGGTGGTCTCCCTCCCTCCCAAGAAATGACCCCACTCGACGCGGCTTACCGTCGTTGATGGGTCGAGAACCAATGTATTCTGCGTGATATTACCGTTGACGGCTGAAAACGCTCGATGGCCGTCGATCTTTTTGTTTGAAATCAAGAAGTTACCTTCTTTGGTCAGACGTGATGGTTATACACGCTGTCATCTCCAACCACGAGCAATCTGCTTAAACATAATTATGAAATTTGTGAATGCTCAATCTCACTCTTTTTCTTTTTCAACCACCAAAGCCCCCTTTGCCGGTTATCGCTTCTCGGCCTTTTGGCTAAGATCAAAGTGTAGTATCTGTTCTTATCAGCTTAATATCTGATACGGGTCCCATCGGGGCCCAAGATATTAAACTTATTTTTGGACGGCGGCGGAGAGGTCGGAGCTTGCTCCACCTCCGCCACGGGTTGGCCTGGTATTGCAGTTCTTCCAGGATCGGCCCACCTCGCTCAATGAATCTAAAATCAAACACCATATATATATATATATATATATATATATATATATTCCTGACGTCATAAGAGGGAAAGTCGTCATTGGCTAGTAGATCATTTTGAAGATTCGGACGGATTTGTTTTGTAATTTTTTACCTTAACTGTCGTACGTTACCAACGGTATGTTTTTTTTAAGTCACTTTCGTTACTAACAGGAGACATGATTAGGAGTTCACAGCCGGCCGCTTTTCGACATTCGCATTGGCAACACGTCTTCCCCTTTAAAAAAATTAACCCCTCCCAAACCATGGTAACTCCGTTCTCGAAACGGACACCATATAAGTTATTTACATCGAGTTACCTAGCGAGGATTGCGGTACTATCGCTGTAGAAATAGGGGACTGTTAAAAGCGGGATGGTTTGGAAAAAACGAGTTTTTGTGTTGCTGATGCCGGGGCGCGTACTACGCGGCAACCACGGTCAATTCGTAGTGCCATATCTCATGACACTTCTCTACAGCTGTTCTGGTAAGCGTGCAGGAGGAAACTCCGTATGATCAAGATCTTACTTTTTCTAATTATCGATTAAGCACGGTTCCATGTTGCCACTTATTTAAAAAAAGACCCAGAGAAAACCGAAGATAAATTATCGCCTTGGCGAACTAGTTAGAAACAGCGTAAAAGAAAATATTTAAAAATAAACAAATTTTATTAGAAAGACTCAAATACCCCGTTAATGAAAAAAAAGAGGGTGAGAGGAAGAGATCAGCCACCGGCACGCCGTGTTCCCTGGTGGTCTCCCTCCCTCCCAAGAAATGACCCCACTCGACGCGGCTTACCGTCGTTGATGGGTCGAGAACCAATGTATTCTGCGTGATATTACCGTTGACGGCTGAAAACGCTCGATGGCCGTCGATCTTTTTGTTTGAAATCAAGAAGTTACCTTCTTTGGTCAGACGTGATGGTTATACACGCTGTCATCTCCAACCACGAGCAATCTGCTTAAACATAATTATGAAATTTGTGAATGCTCAATCTCACTCTTTTTCTTTTTCAACCACCAAAGCCCCCTTTGCCGGTTATCGCTTCTCGGCCTTTTGGCTAAGATCAAAGTGTAGTATCTGTTCCCAGCTATTTCGCTGAAATCTTGGCCGAAAGGCCGTTAAGCGACGTATACGCTTCTCAGCCTGTTCCTGTGATGTTGACTTACCTGCCGGTTTCCTGACGTGCCTGTTCCTGTTCCTGCTTCCGAAGCTGCCGCTGCTGATCCTGGTTCCGTTGCTGATCCTGGTTCCGCTGCTGTTCCTGGTCCTGGTTCCGCTGCTACTTACCTGTCGCTGCTGTTCCGGACGTCTACGCTGTATCCTGACCTGGCTGGCTTTTGCCATTGCTACTTGACGCTGTTCCTTCCTGGGACCTAACTTCACCTGACGATCTCTCCATAGCCAGGATGGCTATGGAGGTGAGAAAACGAACTGCTCGACTGGACGTCGACGCCGGCTTCCTGGAAGTCGCTCAGGCTTTCCACGAGAAGCTCGGTCTTGAATCCATCGAGACGTTGCAACCTGTTGGTAAGGAGGCATTCTTACTTACCTTCGCAACCCTTGCCTTTCTACAGCAAGCGGTCTCTTACGGAGAATTAACAATCGGCAACAAGACCTGCAGAGTCACCAGCGTCGAGGATGATGGCGTCTGGCTGACGATCAAGAATTTACCACCATGGATCCAATGGGACGCCATATTGACAACCCTACGTCAGTACGGCGAAATAAAGGCTCATCGTTTAGATGAATATAAAGAACTAAAAGGAGTTAAAAATGGAGACAGAGCGGTAAAAATACGAATTACTCAAACTATACCTAATGTCCTTTACTTCGGCCGCAGTCGGGCTCTGGTCTACTATCCCGGCGTTTCAAAGAAATGCTTCTTCTGTGACCAGGAGGGGCACTTTGCCTCTGCCTGTGTCGCAAAGAAGGAAAAGACGGCAGACAAGCCGGTAGCCAAAAAAGACTTACCCAAAGATCCTGAACCACACCGAAGTTCCACATCTGCTCTTGCCAACGCCACCACACTAGAAAACAACCTGGAAGAAAATCAAGAACCCCAAACCAGCAAATCACCCATACTTACCGCATCCGACGACTCCAAAAGCTCTGAAGAGAGCTGGACTTTAACATCACCAGAACCATACAAGAGAAACGCAGAACCTCCAGTCCAAACAAGCCAATACGCCGACGCCTTGAAATCTCCACCACATCACGATGACCTAGAACCCGAAAGCGAACCCGAATCCATTGACTCCGACAACAACTCCAGACCCCGATTTGATCCATCAGAGTGGAATTATACCGATCCGTCACAACTACATTTACATCTATTGAGGAAAACCGAACTTCAAGCCCTTCTTGCTAAAATCAACTCCAGAGCACCCACACGTTCACCCATCCTAACCAAACGAGCAGAAGACCAAGCGGCACAAATCATCGAACTTTTAAAAAACTATCCAAAGAGACGACGTAGTAAAACTCCAGAAAAAGAAGTGAAAAAAGGCAAAAATATGTTTTAAATTTAATTTTTAAATTTTCACATAGTTCTTTACTCGTTTTTTTTTTTACACTGTTTCTTTTTATCTTTTAACGAGTGTTCGCGCTAATTTAAATTAACTTAAAACGCGAACAAATGACTTGAATGTAATTTTTGTAACGAAACGAATCTTTTAATAAACTATTAAAAGTATCTGTTCTTATCAGCTTAATATCTGATACGGGTCCCATCGGGGCCCAAGATATTAAACTTATTTTTGGACGGCGGCGGAGAGGTCGGAGCTTGCTCCACCTCCGCCACGGGTTGGCCTGGTATTGCAGTTCTTCCAGGATCGGCCCACCTCGCTCAATGAATCTAAAATCAAACACCATATATATATATATATATATATATATATATATATATTCCTGACGTCATAAGAGGGAAAGTCGTCATTGGCTAGTAGATCATTTTGAAGATTCGGACGGATTTGTTTTGTAATTTTTTACCTTAACTGTCGTACGTTACCAACGGTATGTTTTTTTTAAGTCACTTTCGTTACTAACAGGAGACATGATTAGGAGTTCACAGCCGGCCGCTTTTCGACATTCGCATTGGCAACACGTCTTCCCCTTTAAAAAAATTAACCCCTCCCAAACCATGGTAACTCCGTTCTCGAAACGGACACCATATAAGTTATTTACATCGAGTTACCTAGCGAGGATTGCGGTACTATCGCTGTAGAAATAGGGGACTGTTAAAAGCGGGATGGTTTGGAAAAAACGAGTTTTTGTGTTGCTGATGCCGGGGCGCGTACTACGCGGCAACCACGGTCAATTCGTAGTGCCATATCTCATGACACTTCTCTACAGCTGTTCTGGTAAGCGTGCAGGAGGAAACTCCGTATGATCAAGATCTTACTTTTTCTAATTATCGATTAAGCACGGTTCCATGTTGCCACTTATTTAAAAAAAGACCCAGAGAAAACCGAAGATAAATTATCGCCTTGGCGAACTAGTTAGAAACAGCGTAAAAGAAAATATTTAAAAATAAACAAATTTTATTAGAAAGACTCAAATACCCCGTTAATGAAAAAAAAGAGGGTGAGAGGAAGAGATCAGCCACCGGCACGCCGTGTTCCCTGGTGGTCTCCCTCCCTCCCAAGAAATGACCCCACTCGACGCGGCTTACCGTCGTTGATGGGTCGAGAACCAATGTATTCTGCGTGATATTACCGTTGACGGCTGAAAACGCTCGATGGCCGTCGATCTTTTTGTTTGAAATCAAGAAGTTACCTTCTTTGGTCAGACGTGATGGTTATACACGCTGTCATCTCCAACCACGAGCAATCTGCTTAAACATAATTATGAAATTTGTGAATGCTCAATCTCACTCTTTTTCTTTTTCAACCACCAAAGCCCCCTTTGCCGGTTATCGCTTCTCGGCCTTTTGGCTAAGATCAAAGTGTAGTATCTGTTTTCAATAGAGCTATACCGAGATCTTAGTCGGGGGGCGAGAAGTGTTTTTACGCCTTTAAGGCGAGTTTTCCTGCTTGCTGCATGTTCCGATCCTGTGCCTTGCCTAGTTGCTGTTGCCTTGCTGCTGTTCCTGAAAGAAAAAACCTACCTGGTACTCACCTGACGCTCCTGCTGAGTTCCTCCACTGACGCTGCTCCTGCTTGGGGCTTCTACCAACCGACGAAATTCTCCTAGCCTTCATGGCTACGGAGGAAAAGAAGAGAACGGCACGTTTGGAAGTCGATGCTGACTTTCTAGATGTTGCTCGAACCATCTACGACCACCTAGGACCGAAGAGTATCGACACACTTCAACCTATGGGTAAGGGAATATTCCTGATAACATTCACGACCCTGGCCTTCCTTCAAGAAGCTCTTTTATGCAACGACCTGAAAACAAATAATAAAACCTGGAAACTCACCTGTATGGAAGACGACGGTATTTGGATAACAATAAAGAACTTACCAAAATGGATCCAGTGGGATTCCGTAATAAGTACTCTCCGGCAACATGGTAATATTAAAACTTATCATTTCGATGAATATCAACAACTTAAAGGCGTCAAAAATGGCGATCGCTCTGTTAAAATAATAATGACAAAACCTATCCCCAATGTTATGTTTTTCGGGCGAAGCCGCGCCTTAGTTTTTTACAGAGGCGTAGTAAAAAAATGCTTCTACTGCGACGAAGAAGGCCACTCAGTTTCAGCGTGTGAAAAAAAGAAGACAGTTTTAGAAGATAGACGCCCGGTCATCCTTGAGGGCCAGGGTCCACCTTCAATCCCTGAACCCAAGATCGTCCAAGCAATGGACGCCACAGAAGACCTAACCATACTACCACAACTACAGGAAAATCAAGAACACCAGTCAAGCAAATCACCAGTACTTACCACTTTCGACGACTCAAAAAGCTCTGAAGAGAGCTGGACCCTGACATCACCAGAACCTGCCAAGAAGAACCCAGAACCTCCAGTCAACACCAGCCAATGCGCCGACGCCTTGAAAACACCACCACAGCCCAATGAACCTGAAAATAACCCCGAATCAACAAGCAACGAGCCAGAACAATCCGAATCCAACAACAGCAACGACGAGACCACTTCAGCCACCGGGCCCAGGTGGGATCCCAATACCTGGAAGCCAGGAGTCAAACCAGACCTTACCAAACTAACACACACCGAACTACAGATCCTCTACAGCCGCCTCGACAGAGAACCTCCCTCAGGAATCAGAACCATTGATTGCTCCATAGACGACCTCCAGTTCCAAGTCACCGACCTTCTTCAAAACTACTCTAAACGCAGACACAGCATCTCTCCAAAAAAGAAAGCGAAAAAAGGAAAACCAACTTGTTAAAATTTATTATTTTTTAAATTTTAAACTTAATCATGGCTTTTATTCTATGCACTAATCGTATTTTAAACTTTTTATGAATACAATTAATGACCTGCTGTAATTTAAAATAATTTAAAAGGCAGGAAAAATTACATGACAAGGGTACTGTAACTCAAGTTTTTTAATAAACAAATTCAGTATCTGTTCTTATCAGCTTAATATCTGATACGGGTCCCATCGGGGCCCAAGATATTAAACTTATTTTTGGACGGCGGCGGAGAGGTCGGAGCTTGCTCCACCTCCGCCACGGGTTGGCCTGGTATTGCAGTTCTTCCAGGATCGGCCCACCTCGCTCAATGAATCTAAAATCAAACACCATATATATATATATATATATATATATATATATATATTCCTGACGTCATAAGAGGGAAAGTCGTCATTGGCTAGTAGATCATTTTGAAGATTCGGACGGATTTGTTTTGTAATTTTTTACCTTAACTGTCGTACGTTACCAACGGTATGTTTTTTTTAAGTCACTTTCGTTACTAACAGGAGACATGATTAGGAGTTCACAGCCGGCCGCTTTTCGACATTCGCATTGGCAACACGTCTTCCCCTTTAAAAAAATTAACCCCTCCCAAACCATGGTAACTCCGTTCTCGAAACGGACACCATATAAGTTATTTACATCGAGTTACCTAGCGAGGATTGCGGTACTATCGCTGTAGAAATAGGGGACTGTTAAAAGCGGGATGGTTTGGAAAAAACGAGTTTTTGTGTTGCTGATGCCGGGGCGCGTACTACGCGGCAACCACGGTCAATTCGTAGTGCCATATCTCATGACACTTCTCTACAGCTGTTCTGGTAAGCGTGCAGGAGGAAACTCCGTATGATCAAGATCTTACTTTTTCTAATTATCGATTAAGCACGGTTCCATGTTGCCACTTATTTAAAAAAAGACCCAGAGAAAACCGAAGATAAATTATCGCCTTGGCGAACTAGTTAGAAACAGCGTAAAAGAAAATATTTAAAAATAAACAAATTTTATTAGAAAGACTCAAATACCCCGTTAATGAAAAAAAAGAGGGTGAGAGGAAGAGATCAGCCACCGGCACGCCGTGTTCCCTGGTGGTCTCCCTCCCTCCCAAGAAATGACCCCACTCGACGCGGCTTACCGTCGTTGATGGGTCGAGAACCAATGTATTCTGCGTGATATTACCGTTGACGGCTGAAAACGCTCGATGGCCGTCGATCTTTTTGTTTGAAATCAAGAAGTTACCTTCTTTGGTCAGACGTGATGGTTATACACGCTGTCATCTCCAACCACGAGCAATCTGCTTAAACATAATTATGAAATTTGTGAATGCTCAATCTCACTCTTTTTCTTTTTCAACCACCAAAGCCCCCTTTGCCGGTTATCGCTTCTCGGCCTTTTGGCTAAGATCAAAGTGTAGTATCTGTTCTGCAGTATTATTCCGAGATCTTAGTCGAGGGGCGAGAAGTGTTTCTACGCCTATAAGGCGAGTTTGCCTGCTCTCTGCTACGCTGAATCATCAGTTGCTGCCGTTCCTGCCTTCAGTCCAGTTCCACATCTGGCTGCTGTTCCTGTTCTCCTGTTGCCGCTTGCTACAAACCAACGGTTCCTGAGCTCCGGTCTCCGCTTCGGCGGTCGCCACCATCGTCGCCATGCCTGCCGTGACGTCGAAGCTGTCCAATTCGCAGTCCTTGCCGTCGACCTCGAAACAGGCCACCGCAAGAATCAAGTTTGACGGGGTCAATATTGAAGATTTGGCTGTAGCCCTTTTTGAATATATTGGCCCCAAAAGCATCACAGTTTTCCAGATGATTGGAAAAGCCGAAGCGCAAATCACGTTCAAGGATAACTTATGTTATCAGAAAGCCGTTGACACCGGAATTATAATAGGAGATAAACATCTCAACATTGTTGGAGTCGCCGATCCGGTGACACAAATCACCTTAAAAGATGCTCCCAGCTGGTGGGACCTTCCGTTCCTGAAAACCTCCCTCAGGAACTACTGCGAAGTCCTGTCGGAATCATGGGAAACGTTCCAGAAAGGCCCATTGAAGGACGTCCGTAATGGCAATCGGCGTTTGGAAGTCAAAGTCAAGAACCCGATCCCGAACCTGATGACCATCAGTGGACACCGTGTACAAATTGTCTATCAAGGGGTACAACGGATGTGTTTTTACTGCCGTAAAGACAGTCATCAGGTTCGGGATTGCCCGAAGAAGAACAAGACTCGTTCGACTCCAGTAAAGACGGACATTCAACGTCAGGATCAAGATCCTGTACCTGAGAATCCTGACAATGTAGGGAGGTCGACCTTGTTACCAGTAGCAGACGAAGCATCCGCCACCGACGCTACAGACATTCAAGAAAACATGGACGTAGGAACTCAAGGAGCAGTCAACTTCGAGGAGTGTAACGATGGCTGGCGCCTCTCTCCGTCAGGGTCTCCCTTTACGGTACCCGAATCACCAGCAAAGTCTAACAACTACGCGAATGCCGTGAAAACGCCACCGCAACGGTATTCCGATCCGGAGTCCTCTCCACCCCGTCAAGAACCAGATAAGGAGTCCTCTCCAAATGTACAACATCCAGATACGAAAATTCCGATTTACAAACAAGAGTGGACCTTTTGGGAAATGTCCCACGAAGAATTAGAGGACTTTTGCCGTCGTGCACAGGACTTGGTCACCACATCGCCAGGAGTAATGAGATGGCGTGAAAAATCATTGCACAGGGCACGCATATGCTTGCAAAATCGCAGGAAGCGTACCCAGACTTCCCCATCTGGAGCGCACGCCAAAAAAGGAAAAAAATAGGCCCTTAACAGGATATGTAAATATGTTTTTAATGACTCTAAGTTTTAACTTTAAGTTTTAATACGCTTTTAACTTTACATTATTTAAAGTTTTGATTTTTTTTAAATATTAATTGTTTAGATATATATATAAAAAAAATATATATAGTATGCTTAAATGTAATACTCACCGTATCCTTACCTCGGAACCTGTTTACCCTGTAAAAATGAAAAGAAAATTGTAAAAAAAAAAAAATATGCCTAGAATGTGAAAATCAAAAGAAAAACCACTTACCTTGACCAAAAAACCAGTTAATTAGTAATTTTGCTGTTTTTGGGGGAAAAAAATACAGTCCCCTTTTGAATGTAATTACTTACCTTTTTTAAAATGGTGCTACGTCCGAAATACGGAAAATCGTTTTCTTGTTTCAAACAGTGTTCGCGCTAATTTAATTTTTAATAACGCGGGCATTTGTAAATCTGACTATGAATTTCAAATAAACAAATTCAGTATCTGTTCTTATCAGCTTAATATCTGATACGGGTCCCATCGGGGCCCAAGATATTAAACTTATTTTTGGACGGCGGCGGAGAGGTCGGAGCTTGCTCCACCTCCGCCACGGGTTGGCCTGGTATTGCAGTTCTTCCAGGATCGGCCCACCTCGCTCAATGAATCTAAAATCAAACACCATATATATATATATATATATATATATATATATATTCCTGACGTCATAAGAGGGAAAGTCGTCATTGGCTAGTAGATCATTTTGAAGATTCGGACGGATTTGTTTTGTAATTTTTTACCTTAACTGTCGTACGTTACCAACGGTATGTTTTTTTTAAGTCACTTTCGTTACTAACAGGAGACATGATTAGGAGTTCACAGCCGGCCGCTTTTCGACATTCGCATTGGCAACACGTCTTCCCCTTTAAAAAAATTAACCCCTCCCAAACCATGGTAACTCCGTTCTCGAAACGGACACCATATAAGTTATTTACATCGAGTTACCTAGCGAGGATTGCGGTACTATCGCTGTAGAAATAGGGGACTGTTAAAAGCGGGATGGTTTGGAAAAAACGAGTTTTTGTGTTGCTGATGCCGGGGCGCGTACTACGCGGCAACCACGGTCAATTCGTAGTGCCATATCTCATGACACTTCTCTACAGCTGTTCTGGTAAGCGTGCAGGAGGAAACTCCGTATGATCAAGATCTTACTTTTTCTAATTATCGATTAAGCACGGTTCCATGTTGCCACTTATTTAAAAAAAGACCCAGAGAAAACCGAAGATAAATTATCGCCTTGGCGAACTAGTTAGAAACAGCGTAAAAGAAAATATTTAAAAATAAACAAATTTTATTAGAAAGACTCAAATACCCCGTTAATGAAAAAAAAGAGGGTGAGAGGAAGAGATCAGCCACCGGCACGCCGTGTTCCCTGGTGGTCTCCCTCCCTCCCAAGAAATGACCCCACTCGACGCGGCTTACCGTCGTTGATGGGTCGAGAACCAATGTATTCTGCGTGATATTACCGTTGACGGCTGAAAACGCTCGATGGCCGTCGATCTTTTTGTTTGAAATCAAGAAGTTACCTTCTTTGGTCAGACGTGATGGTTATACACGCTGTCATCTCCAACCACGAGCAATCTGCTTAAACATAATTATGAAATTTGTGAATGCTCAATCTCACTCTTTTTCTTTTTCAACCACCAAAGCCCCCTTTGCCGGTTATCGCTTCTCGGCCTTTTGGCTAAGATCAAAGTGTAGTATCTGTTCTTATCAGCTTAATATCTGATACGGGTCCCATCGGGGCCCAAGATATTAAACTTATTTTTGGACGGCGGCGGAGAGGTCGGAGCTTGCTCCACCTCCGCCACGGGTTGGCCTGGTATTGCAGTTCTTCCAGGATCGGCCCACCTCGCTCAATGAATCTAAAATCAAACACCATATATATATATATATATATATATATATATATATATTCCTGACGTCATAAGAGGGAAAGTCGTCATTGGCTAGTAGATCATTTTGAAGATTCGGACGGATTTGTTTTGTAATTTTTTACCTTAACTGTCGTACGTTACCAACGGTATGTTTTTTTTAAGTCACTTTCGTTACTAACAGGAGACATGATTAGGAGTTCACAGCCGGCCGCTTTTCGACATTCGCATTGGCAACACGTCTTCCCCTTTAAAAAAATTAACCCCTCCCAAACCATGGTAACTCCGTTCTCGAAACGGACACCATATAAGTTATTTACATCGAGTTACCTAGCGAGGATTGCGGTACTATCGCTGTAGAAATAGGGGACTGTTAAAAGCGGGATGGTTTGGAAAAAACGAGTTTTTGTGTTGCTGATGCCGGGGCGCGTACTACGCGGCAACCACGGTCAATTCGTAGTGCCATATCTCATGACACTTCTCTACAGCTGTTCTGGTAAGCGTGCAGGAGGAAACTCCGTATGATCAAGATCTTACTTTTTCTAATTATCGATTAAGCACGGTTCCATGTTGCCACTTATTTAAAAAAAGACCCAGAGAAAACCGAAGATAAATTATCGCCTTGGCGAACTAGTTAGAAACAGCGTAAAAGAAAATATTTAAAAATAAACAAATTTTATTAGAAAGACTCAAATACCCCGTTAATGAAAAAAAAAGAGGGTGAGAGGAAGAGATCAGCCACCGGCACGCCGTGTTCCCTGGTGGTCTCCCTCCCTCCCAAGAAATGACCCCACTCGACGCGGCTTACCGTCGTTGATGGGTCGAGAACCAATGTATTCTGCGTGATATTACCGTTGACGGCTGAAAACGCTCGATGGCCGTCGATCTTTTTGTTTGAAATCAAGAAGTTACCTTCTTTGGTCAGACGTGATGGTTATACACGCTGTCATCTCCAACCACGAGCAATCTGCTTAAACATAATTATGAAATTTGTGAATGCTCAATCTCACTCTTTTTCTTTTTCAACCACCAAAGCCCCCTTTGCCGGTTATCGCTTCTCGGCCTTTTGGCTAAGATCAAAGTGTAGTATCTGTTCTTATCAGCTTAATATCTGATACGGGTCCCATCGGGGCCCAAGATATTAAACTTATTTTTGGACGGCGGCGGAGAGGTCGGAGCTTGCTCCACCTCCGCCACGGGTTGGCCTGGTATTGCAGTTCTTCCAGGATCGGCCCACCTCGCTCAATGAATCTAAAATCAAACACCATATATATATATATATATATATATATATATATATATATTCCTGACGTCATAAGAGGGAAAGTCGTCATTGGCTAGTAGATCATTTTGAAGATTCGGACGGATTTGTTTTGTAATTTTTTACCTTAACTGTCGTACGTTACCAACGGTATGTTTTTTTTAAGTCACTTTCGTTACTAACAGGAGACATGATTAGGAGTTCACAGCCGGCCGCTTTTCGACATTCGCATTGGCAACACGTCTTCCCCTTTAAAAAAATTAACCCCTCCCAAACCATGGTAACTCCGTTCTCGAAACGGACACCATATAAGTTATTTACATCGAGTTACCTAGCGAGGATTGCGGTACTATCGCTGTAGAAATAGGGGACTGTTAAAAGCGGGATGGTTTGGAAAAAACGAGTTTTTGTGTTGCTGATGCCGGGGCGCGTACTACGCGGCAACCACGGTCAATTCGTAGTGCCATATCTCATGACACTTCTCTACAGCTGTTCTGGTAAGCGTGCAGGAGGAAACTCCGTATGATCAAGATCTTACTTTTTCTAATTATCGATTAAGCACGGTTCCATGTTGCCACTTATTTAAAAAAAGACCCAGAGAAAACCGAAGATAAATTATCGCCTTGGCGAACTAGTTAGAAACAGCGTAAAAGAAAATATTTAAAAATAAACAAATTTTATTAGAAAGACTCAAATACCCCGTTAATGAAAAAAAAAGAGGGTGAGAGGAAGAGATCAGCCACCGGCACGCCGTGTTCCCTGGTGGTCTCCCTCCCTCCCAAGAAATGACCCCACTCGACGCGGCTTACCGTCGTTGATGGGTCGAGAACCAATGTATTCTGCGTGATATTACCGTTGACGGCTGAAAACGCTCGATGGCCGTCGATCTTTTTGTTTGAAATCAAGAAGTTACCTTCTTTGGTCAGACGTGATGGTTATACACGCTGTCATCTCCAACCACGAGCAATCTGCTTAAACATAATTATGAAATTTGTGAATGCTCAATCTCACTCTTTTTCTTTTTCAACCACCAAAGCCCCCTTTGCCGGTTATCGCTTCTCGGCCTTTTGGCTAAGATCAAAGTGTAGTATCTGTTCTTATCAGCTTAATATCTGATACGGGTCCCATCGGGGCCCAAGATATTAAACTTATTTTTGGACGGCGGCGGAGAGGTCGGAGCTTGCTCCACCTCCGCCACGGGTTGGCCTGGTATTGCAGTTCTTCCAGGATCGGCCCACCTCGCTCAATGAATCTAAAATCAAACACCATATATATATATATATATATATATATATATATATATATTCCTGACGTCATAAGAGGGAAAGTCGTCATTGGCTAGTAGATCATTTTGAAGATTCGGACGGATTTGTTTTGTAATTTTTTACCTTAACTGTCGTACGTTACCAACGGTATGTTTTTTTTAAGTCACTTTCGTTACTAACAGGAGACATGATTAGGAGTTCACAGCCGGCCGCTTTTCGACATTCGCATTGGCAACACGTCTTCCCCTTTAAAAAAATTAACCCCTCCCAAACCATGGTAACTCCGTTCTCGAAACGGACACCATATAAGTTATTTACATCGAGTTACCTAGCGAGGATTGCGGTACTATCGCTGTAGAAATAGGGGACTGTTAAAAGCGGGATGGTTTGGAAAAAACGAGTTTTTGTGTTGCTGATGCCGGGGCGCGTACTACGCGGCAACCACGGTCAATTCGTAGTGCCATATCTCATGACACTTCTCTACAGCTGTTCTGGTAAGCGTGCAGGAGGAAACTCCGTATGATCAAGATCTTACTTTTTCTAATTATCGATTAAGCACGGTTCCATGTTGCCACTTATTTAAAAAAAGACCCAGAGAAAACCGAAGATAAATTATCGCCTTGGCGAACTAGTTAGAAACAGCGTAAAAGAAAATATTTAAAAATAAACAAATTTTATTAGAAAGACTCAAATACCCCGTTAATGAAAAAAAAGAGGGTGAGAGGAAGAGATCAGCCACCGGCACGCCGTGTTCCCTGGTGGTCTCCCTCCCTCCCAAGAAATGACCCCACTCGACGCGGCTTACCGTCGTTGATGGGTCGAGAACCAATGTATTCTGCGTGATATTACCGTTGACGGCTGAAAACGCTCGATGGCCGTCGATCTTTTTGTTTGAAATCAAGAAGTTACCTTCTTTGGTCAGACGTGATGGTTATACACGCTGTCATCTCCAACCACGAGCAATCTGCTTAAACATAATTATGAAATTTGTGAATGCTCAATCTCACTCTTTTTCTTTTTCAACCACCAAAGCCCCCTTTGCCGGTTATCGCTTCTCGGCCTTTTGGCTAAGATCAAAGTGTAGTATCTGTTCTTATCAGCTTAATATCTGATACGGGTCCCATCGGGGCCCAAGATATTAAACTTATTTTTGGACGGCGGCGGAGAGGTCGGAGCTTGCTCCACCTCCGCCACGGGTTGGCCTGGTATTGCAGTTCTTCCAGGATCGGCCCACCTCGCTCAATGAATCTAAAATCAAACACCATATATATATATATATATATATATATATATATTCCTGACGTCATAAGAGGGAAAGTCGTCATTGGCTAGTAGATCATTTTGAAGATTCGGACGGATTTGTTTTGTAATTTTTTACCTTAACTGTCGTACGTTACCAACGGTATGTTTTTTTTAAGTCACTTTCGTTACTAACAGGAGACATGATTAGGAGTTCACAGCCGGCCGCTTTTCGACATTCGCATTGGCAACACGTCTTCCCCTTTAAAAAAATTAACCCCTCCCAAACCATGGTAACTCCGTTCTCGAAACGGACACCATATAAGTTATTTACATCGAGTTACCTAGCGAGGATTGCGGTACTATCGCTGTAGAAATAGGGGACTGTTAAAAGCGGGATGGTTTGGAAAAAACGAGTTTTTGTGTTGCTGATGCCGGGGCGCGTACTACGCGGCAACCACGGTCAATTCGTAGTGCCATATCTCATGACACTTCTCTACAGCTGTTCTGGTAAGCGTGCAGGAGGAAACTCCGTATGATCAAGATCTTACTTTTTCTAATTATCGATTAAGCACGGTTCCATGTTGCCACTTATTTAAAAAAAGACCCAGAGAAAACCGAAGATAAATTATCGCCTTGGCGAACTAGTTAGAAACAGCGTAAAAGAAAATATTTAAAAATAAACAAATTTTATTAGAAAGACTCAAATACCCCGTTAATGAAAAAAAAGAGGGTGAGAGGAAGAGATCAGCCACCGGCACGCCGTGTTCCCTGGTGGTCTCCCTCCCTCCCAAGAAATGACCCCACTCGACGCGGCTTACCGTCGTTGATGGGTCGAGAACCAATGTATTCTGCGTGATATTACCGTTGACGGCTGAAAACGCTCGATGGCCGTCGATCTTTTTGTTTGAAATCAAGAAGTTACCTTCTTTGGTCAGACGTGATGGTTATACACGCTGTCATCTCCAACCACGAGCAATCTGCTTAAACATAATTATGAAATTTGTGAATGCTCAATCTCACTCTTTTTCTTTTTCAACCACCAAAGCCCCCTTTGCCGGTTATCGCTTCTCGGCCTTTTGGCTAAGATCAAAGTGTAGTATCTGTTTGCTCCTTTTTTCGAAGTCAAAGGTCGGGGAACGTATTTAGTTGAAGAGTCTGTCGACTTACCTGCCTGGCGTCTCTCTGCGTCCTGTTGCGTCATCACCTCGACGTGGTTCTGTTTCCTGTCTCTCTGCTGTACCAGTGCCATCCATTGTTGTTCCAGTGCTCTAAAGACCGTTGCCCAGCGTCTTCTGGGAGACGCCTTTAACGTGTGACGTCTACGGATCGGTCAACATGCCTCCGGTAGCGTCAAAAATCCCTGATCCGCCTCCTGCTGCTGCTATTAAAAAATGTACAGCTCGGATAAAGTTTGTAGGCATCAACGTAGAAGACTTAGCCTTAGCTTTGTTCGATCATGTTGGCCCCAAGAGCATAACAGTTTTTCAGCTGTTGGGAAAATCAGAAGTCCAGGTTACCTTTAGCAATCCCGCACAGTATCAGAAAGCTGTGGATTCAGGAGTTATTATTGGCGACAAACATCTTGACGTTGTCGGAGTAGCTGATCCGGTATCATTTATCACGATCAGGGATGCGCCCAGTTGGTGGGAATTATCGTTTTTAAAAGCCGCATTGAGAAGCTACTGCGAAGTAGTCTCGGAAACCTGGGAGACGTACCAGAAAGGTCCACTTAAGGAGCTACGGACAGGTACTCGCCGGCTGGAGGTGAAGCTTAAAAGCCCGATCCCGAATTTGATGACTATCAGTGGTCACCGAGTCCAAATCACCTATCAGGGCGTCCAAAGGATGTGTTTTTATTGTCGTAAAGACAATCACCAAGTACGGGATTGCCCTAAAAAGAAAAAGAAATCTCGCGCCAACGACGAGTCTGCTGGTAACCAGAACGCTGCAGATGAAATGGTGAAGGAAATGCCAATAAGTAAGCCAGATGACATTGTTACTTTTGATAAAGAAACTAGTGACGCTGAGATGCAAGAAGAAGATGAACCGATTGAAAAACCCAGTTCCTTCTATCTGGGAGATTCGGATAGCTCGCACGAGAACCTCAACGCGTCATCCGCATCCGCATCGAATTCTGTGTCTTTGGCACAAGAAAACGAACTTCGCGATTCGAACGTACCAGTTCAAGCCAACGGCTACGCTAACGCCGTATCCAGTTCTCCAACGAGAAATCCGGCCACAGTAAATTCGGTGCCACTGAAAACTACGAGACCTGACAAAAAGACTGTTTTGGAGCGCCAAGGGGCCTCGACCCCCAAATCAAGTAAAAGAGTCAACTCTGATTGTCTATCGACAAACACGAAAAAAAGCAAGTAATGATGAACTTTATAGCTTTATTTTTACTCTTTTTTATGGTAAGCCTAAATATAGGAACTTTAAATATTAATGGTATGCGTGAAATGAATAAACAGATTAATGTCGCCGCGCTTTTTGTTAATAGCAATTTAGATGCTCTCCTAATACAAGAGTCGCATCTTTAAAATACGGACAATTGGTCTTTAATAAGAAAACAATTTTTTACCGATAATATATTTTTTAGTCAGGGTTCTAATCGTTCTTGCGGAGTAGTTTTGATTGTTAAAAATCATTTAAAGCCAAATATTAAGAGTTTTCGCGCCGACCATGAAGGTCGCGTTATCAGTGTTGACCTAATTTTAGCGGGAAGCCGCATTCGAATTATTAATATATACGCGTCTTGTATACCGAATCGAAGAACGATATTTTTTAACTCTATTTATACATTTTTAGATGGTAAATATGATTGTTTAATTTTGGGTGGGGATTTCAATTGCATCAGCAACCCAGACCTTGACAGGGAGGGAGGTACTTTTTACCCCGACCGTAGTATTGTTGCCTTAAATTCTGTTGTTTTCAACTTAAATTTAATAGATGCCTGGAGACAGGTTAACCCCTCTGTGCCTGGTTTTACCTGGAAAAACGATTATGTCAAAAGTAGGCTTGATCGTTTTTACATAAGTAATCAGTTTAAATTAATTAGTGTGGATATTTTACCTATGAGCTATTCTGATCATAGCCTTTTGCAAACTGGTCTTATTTTAGAAAAGGGGATACCTAGGGGGCGGGGAGTTTGGCGTTTGAACGATAAACTCCTTACCCCAGAGGATGGCAACGACAAAAGTGTGGAAAATGAATTACGCTTGCTTTTATCCACTGTACATGATTTTAACGGGTGGGATGATTTTAAATTAAATATTGGTAAATTTTTTAAACAGCGGGGAAAGATTTTAGCTTTTAGAGAACGTAAAAGTGCTTTGGTGTATAGGTGGATTTTAGGTCTAATTAGCCAAGCCCCTGATAAAAATGTTTACTCATGTGCCGCCGAAGAAAATTTAAAGATCCTATTACAACAGCAATATGTTAAAAAATACGAACACCTTGTTGGGACGAGAGAGGGCGTCGATCTTAGTGGCGAAGAGCTTTTTTCCTCTAGCTTTTATTTAAAAGTTAAAGGTGTCCGTAGAAAAGTAGTGATCTCTGAAGTCGAGGTCGATGGCGTCCGGCGTAATGAACCTGACGTCATCGAGTCCGCCTTTGTAGGCTACTACACTAATCTCTATAAAGCCGAGAAAGTTGGCAGTTTTGTAAGTCCTCCCAATTTACCACGTTTGTCCGCCAAAGAAAGCGATCCCCTGGAAGGGAACGTTACGCAAGGCGAATTACTCGCGGCCTTGAAATCCTTTAATAACGGTAAAGCGCCAGGTCCTGATGGTCTGACCGCCGCATTCTACAAAACGTATTGGGCTTTAGTAGGTCCTGTACTTACTCGTGTCGTCAATTCTTCGTTAGCAGTTGGGTGTTTGCCGCCGTCCATGCAGACGGGGGTTATTTCTCTTCTCTGTAAGGACGAGCGGCTGAAACACTTGGTCGACTACTGGCGCCCCATAACTCTTCTCAACATTGATAGGAGAATGGTTGCGAAAGTATTTGAAAATCGTTTGAAAAGCATCACCGGTAAACTAATAGGGCAGGGGCAGTCTTGTGGCGTCCAAGGCAGGTTGACGTATCACAATTTAATTTTACTAAGAGACACTATAGAATCTTTGAACCAGCGAGGTCAGTCAGGGTATCTTATATCCACTGATTTTAATAAGGCTTTTGATCGTTTAGACCACTCTTTTATCATAAATGTTTTAACTCGGTTTGGTTTAGGTCCAAATTTTATACACTTTGTCAAAATTTTATACCAGAACAATACCAGCTCCATTTTAGTTAATAATTCGTTAAGCCGGGAATTCCAGGTGCAAAGAGGGGTTAGGCAGGGTTGCCCTCTATCCCCAGTATTATTTTGTCTCTGTATTGAGATTCTTTTAATGAACATACGCTCGCACCCTAGTATTAGAGGCCTTCCCTGTCCGGGCGCTTCGGTCAAGAATGTATTATATTATATCGCTCATGCTGACGACGTTAATTGCGTCAGCACTGACCTTAATAGCATTAAATATATAATGTCTGAAGTAAACCAGTATTGTGATTTGTCGGGGAGCATGCTTAACGAAAATAAATCCAAGGCAATTAGACTTGGAGCGGGTCACTGCGAAATTCTCGAAAATATGCCGATTAAATTAACAAATGAAACTGTTAAAATTCTCGGGATTGAATTTGATGCTAGGGGCGTTGATCCCAGAAATGAAAAAATATTTAAAACCCGTTTTAAAGAAACAGTTGAAGGCTGGAAAATGTATGTTATCTCGTTAATCGGCAAAGCGCAATTGTTACGTCAGGTAGCAATGCCGCGGTTAACTTACCCGGTACCATTAGTAAATTTCTCCTCTGAAACACTTATCGAACTGGAAAAAATAATGTTTAAATTCTTGTGGAACGAAAAAACCGAATTAGTCAACCGAAAAACTATGTATTTACCTGTTGAGGACGGAGGTGTATCTGTCCCAAGCCTTCATAATGCTATTTCTAGTCTAAAATTGTCACGCGTAATTAAGTGCTTAAACGCTGAAGGTCATTTAGTGCAGAAGTCGGTAACGTATAATTTATCAACTTTTGTTAAAACTGTTTTTGGTTTAAAGTGGGATGCTAAAATGTCCCACGCCTCAGATATCGGCACACATTACGCCGATATAAAAGACTACGCGAGAACTGTAAATTTAAAACTTAAAGCCGACGAAACTCTGTTAGAATTAAATAATATTGATATAAGTCAGAAACTGACCACAAAGACTGTGCCCAGAATTGTATCGATGGAGCCACATATAAATTGGAAGACGATTTTTAAAAGAACTGGGTCTCGTTACATAGAAGGAACTAGACGTGACTTCTTGTTTAAAGTGGTCTATGATGTGTTGCCAGTTAGAGACATTTTATATAGCCGCCACATGGCTAAAACCAGATCATGCCCTATGTGCAAACATAATGAAACTCTTGTACACCTTTTATATCAATGCGATAACGCTAAACTGCTCTTAAACGATTTAAAAACTTATTTTAATATTAAATATCTGTCAGTGAAGTCCGTTTTATACCATGCCCCATTGCCTATACCATTGGCACTCATTTACGTCTTTTCGATTATGTTAACTGAAACGAAATACCAAGTGTGGAAGGCAAGGAACAATAAATTGTTCGAAAATAAATTTGTACCCGCATTCGTAGTACGAGAACGAATTCGAAACGCGACCTTGAAAAGGGCACGGGCAGACTTTGAACGTCTGACACGCCCAGTATTCGAACTTAAATGGTGCGATGAAAACCAACCTGTAATTAAAATTGATCAAAATAATTTAGTTTTATTATTCTAAAGGAAAAATGGCATGTGATTTTAATCAGTAATTTTTAAAAACTTTTAAATTTGTTTATATGATATTTTAAACCTTATGTAAAAATATTAAGTCATCTTGTTTACTTTTCTAACTGAATTGTGTCGAATACTAAAATGTATAAAAGAACAAAACTTACCTTGATTTCCGAAATCTAAGAATTCCTAAAACGAAAAATGTACCTGTTAAAATATAGAAAATATATATAGTAAATATTTATAGGAACGCATTCTAAAAATCAGAAACTTTAAAATGTCTAACTTTACTTTACAACTGTGTCCGAAAATGTTTTTCTCATCATTCGCGATAAGTTAATAATTAATAACGCGAATGATGTATCCTTGACCATGTTTATAAATAAACAAATTTAAGTATCTGTTCTTATCAGCTTAATATCTGATACGGGTCCCATCGGGGCCCAAGATATTAAACTTATTTTTGGACGGCGGCGGAGAGGTCGGAGCTTGCTCCACCTCCGCCACGGGTTGGCCTGGTATTGCAGTTCTTCCAGGATCGGCCCACCTCGCTCAATGAATCTAAAATCAAACACCATATATATATATATATATATATATATATATATTCCTGACGTCATAAGAGGGAAAGTCGTCATTGGCTAGTAGATCATTTTGAAGATTCGGACGGATTTGTTTTGTAATTTTTTACCTTAACTGTCGTACGTTACCAACGGTATGTTTTTTTTAAGTCACTTTCGTTACTAACAGGAGACATGATTAGGAGTTCACAGCCGGCCGCTTTTCGACATTCGCATTGGCAACACGTCTTCCCCTTTAAAAAAATTAACCCCTCCCAAACCATGGTAACTCCGTTCTCGAAACGGACACCATATAAGTTATTTACATCGAGTTACCTAGCGAGGATTGCGGTACTATCGCTGTAGAAATAGGGGACTGTTAAAAGCGGGATGGTTTGGAAAAAACGAGTTTTTGTGTTGCTGATGCCGGGGCGCGTACTACGCGGCAACCACGGTCAATTCGTAGTGCCATATCTCATGACACTTCTCTACAGCTGTTCTGGTAAGCGTGCAGGAGGAAACTCCGTATGATCAAGATCTTACTTTTTCTAATTATCGATTAAGCACGGTTCCATGTTGCCACTTATTTAAAAAAAGACCCAGAGAAAACCGAAGATAAATTATCGCCTTGGCGAACTAGTTAGAAACAGCGTAAAAGAAAATATTTAAAAATAAACAAATTTTATTAGAAAGACTCAAATACCCCGTTAATGAAAAAAAAGAGGGTGAGAGGAAGAGATCAGCCACCGGCACGCCGTGTTCCCTGGTGGTCTCCCTCCCTCCCAAGAAATGACCCCACTCGACGCGGCTTACCGTCGTTGATGGGTCGAGAACCAATGTATTCTGCGTGATATTACCGTTGACGGCTGAAAACGCTCGATGGCCGTCGATCTTTTTGTTTGAAATCAAGAAGTTACCTTCTTTGGTCAGACGTGATGGTTATACACGCTGTCATCTCCAACCACGAGCAATCTGCTTAAACATAATTATGAAATTTGTGAATGCTCAATCTCACTCTTTTTCTTTTTCAACCACCAAAGCCCCCTTTGCCGGTTATCGCTTCTCGGCCTTTTGGCTAAGATCAAAGTGTAGTATCTGTTCCCAGCTATTTCGCTGAAATCTTGGCCGAAAGGCCGTTAAGCGAGTATCCAAGCTCTACAGCTAGTTCCTGTGATGCGGACTTACCTGCCGGTATCCTGACGTCTCTGTTCCTGCTCTTGAAGTTGCCGCGGCTGTTTCCGGTTCCGTTGCTGTTCCTGAATCCGCTGCTGTTCCTGGTCCCGGTTCTGCTGCTACTTACCTGTCGCTGCTGTTCCGGGTCTCCACGCTGTATCCCGACTTGGCCGATTCCAGCCATTACTACCTGACGCTGTTCCTTCCTGGGACTTGCCTTCACCTGACGACCCCTCTAAAGCCATCATGGCTGCAGAGGTGAAGAAGCGGACCGCCCGACTTGACGTCGACGCTGGCTACGTGGAAGTTGCCCGAACCTTCCACGGGAAACTCGGACCGGACAGCATTGACACTCTTCAATCTGTTGGCAAGAATACCTTTCTACTAACCTTCACGACCCTCGCATATATGCAGCAAGCTGTCTCTTACGGCGAAATATCAGTTAACAACTCCGCATGTAAAGTCACCAGCGTCGAAGACGACGGTGCCTGGCTCACCATTAAGCAACTTCCCTCATGGATTCAATGGGATTCAATCTTGACGACCCTGCGACAATACGGCGAAATTAAGGCACACCGCCTAGACGAATACAAGGAATTTAAAGGAATTAAAAACGGCGACAGATCGGTAAAAATCAAAATGCACAAAACGATACCTAATGTACTTTATTTTGGAAGGAGCAGGGCCCTGGTATACTATACCGGGGTTGCCAAAAAGTGCTTTTTTTGTGACCAGGAGGGGCACGTGGCTTCCGCCTGCGAAAAAAAGAGAAACCAGATGGCCGAGAAGACAAAAACCGGAGACGACTTACCCCAAGATCCTGAAAACCACAGAAGTTCAACACCTATACTTACCAACGCCACCACTCGAGAAGAAGACCTGAAAGAAAAACCATCACGCTCACCTGAAATACTTACCCAATCAAACGACTCCAAAACCTCTGACAGCAGCTTTTTCCTGGCAACACCTTCTCCAAAGACCATAGATCCTCCAGTCAAAACCAGCCAATACTCCGATGCCCTGAAAACAGCACCAAAACCCGATGAACCTAAAAATAAACCTGAACCAACAAACAGCGAACCAAAAAAGAACAACTCCGACTCCGGTACCACCTCAAAAGAAATCACCGCAACAGCCAGACCTCCATATGATCCTACGACCTGGATACCAGGAACGAGACCACCTATAAAACATTTAACCAAACAAGAACTACATATGCTTATCGAACACATCAAGACAGTACCCTATGGCCAGGACGGTAATGTTAACTGGTCCATAGCCGAATACTTTGCCGAAATTAAACTAGAAATCCAAAACTACCAAAAACGCCCACGCAGTACCACTCCCACCAAAGAAACCAAAAAAGGGAAATCTTCACGTTGAAGTTTTTATTAATTTTAAACTTTACCTCTGTTTTATCTCTATGAACTAATTAGTTTTATACTTTTTAAATTTTATATCTATTTAATGACCTGTTTTAATTTAAACTAATTTAAAAAAACAGGAACTATCTGACAGGGTACTGTATTTTATTGAAATTTTTAATAAACAAATTCAGTATCTGTTCTTATCAGCTTAATATCTGATACGGGTCCCATCGGGGCCCAAGATATTAAACTTATTTTTGGACGGCGGCGGAGAGGTCGGAGCTTGCTCCACCTCCGCCACGGGTTGGCCTGGTATTGCAGTTCTTCCAGGATCGGCCCACCTCGCTCAATGAATCTAAAATCAAACACCATATATATATATATATATATATATATATATATATTCCTGACGTCATAAGAGGGAAAGTCGTCATTGGCTAGTAGATCATTTTGAAGATTCGGACGGATTTGTTTTGTAATTTTTTACCTTAACTGTCGTACGTTACCAACGGTATGTTTTTTTTAAGTCACTTTCGTTACTAACAGGAGACATGATTAGGAGTTCACAGCCGGCCGCTTTTCGACATTCGCATTGGCAACACGTCTTCCCCTTTAAAAAAATTAACCCCTCCCAAACCATGGTAACTCCGTTCTCGAAACGGACACCATATAAGTTATTTACATCGAGTTACCTAGCGAGGATTGCGGTACTATCGCTGTAGAAATAGGGGACTGTTAAAAGCGGGATGGTTTGGAAAAAACGAGTTTTTGTGTTGCTGATGCCGGGGCGCGTACTACGCGGCAACCACGGTCAATTCGTAGTGCCATATCTCATGACACTTCTCTACAGCTGTTCTGGTAAGCGTGCAGGAGGAAACTCCGTATGATCAAGATCTTACTTTTTCTAATTATCGATTAAGCACGGTTCCATGTTGCCACTTATTTAAAAAAAGACCCAGAGAAAACCGAAGATAAATTATCGCCTTGGCGAACTAGTTAGAAACAGCGTAAAAGAAAATATTTAAAAATAAACAAATTTTATTAGAAAGACTCAAATACCCCGTTAATGAAAAAAAAGAGGGTGAGAGGAAGAGATCAGCCACCGGCACGCCGTGTTCCCTGGTGGTCTCCCTCCCTCCCAAGAAATGACCCCACTCGACGCGGCTTACCGTCGTTGATGGGTCGAGAACCAATGTATTCTGCGTGATATTACCGTTGACGGCTGAAAACGCTCGATGGCCGTCGATCTTTTTGTTTGAAATCAAGAAGTTACCTTCTTTGGTCAGACGTGATGGTTATACACGCTGTCATCTCCAACCACGAGCAATCTGCTTAAACATAATTATGAAATTTGTGAATGCTCAATCTCACTCTTTTTCTTTTTCAACCACCAAAGCCCCCTTTGCCGGTTATCGCTTCTCGGCCTTTTGGCTAAGATCAAAGTGTAGTATCTGTTTGCTCCTTTTTTCGAAGCCAAAGGCCGGGAACCGTACGCACCTGTAAAGGGAAGAATACTTACCTGTATTGCCGCTCCAGTCCGTCGCTGATCCAGCCGTTCCAGTTTACCGCCATCTTGGATCCACTACTCGAGGGATCGCCATCCGGCGGTTCCAGTTGCCACCCATCCAGTCAGATGTCGAAGCCAGACATCATGCCACCTGCATCGTCGAAAGCCGATAACCAGCCAGCTCCTGCTACAGCCTTGGCATCAGCTCCAGCTCTCAAAGCCGCCACAGCCCGAATTAAATTCAACGGTGTCGGCGTGGAGGATCTAGCGCAAGCTCTTCTCAACCACGTGGGCCCGAAGAACCTTACCGTGTTCCAAATGATTGCACAATATGAAGTTCAGGTCACCTTCCGGAATGCAGCGAGCTACCAGAAAGCCATAGACAGTGGAATAATCGTCGGCGAGAAGGCACTAGATGTTATAGGGGTCGCTGATCCTGTCACCTACATAACGGTGAAAGACGCTCCCAGCTGGTGGGAGTTGACGACTTTCAAGAATGCCCTGAGGTCCTGCTGTGACGTCATCTCGGAAGTCTGGGAGACCTACCAGACAGGGGCTCTGAAAGACCTCTACACGGGAACTAGACGCCTGCAAGTAAAAGTCAAGGGACCAATCCCGAACCTGATGACCATCAATGGACATCAAATCCAAATCACCTATAGGGGAGTCCAAAGAATGTGTTTCTACTGCCACAAAGACACTCATCAGGTTCGGGATTGCCCGAAAAAAAAGAATAAGGCTCGAAAGTCTCAAGATTCCACTGGAGATCAGAACCCGCTACCAAAAGACGCTACAACAGTAAGAAATTCGACTCCTACTCCATCCGGAGGGATTATCACCAACGCCACCATCCTTGAAGAAAACCTAAAAGAAAAACCAACACCAGAATTAAAACTTACCTTATCAGACGACTCCAAAAGTTCCGAAGAAAGCTGGACTTTGACCTCACCAGTGCCGTCCCGAAAGATCGTTGAACCTCCAGCTCAAACCATCTGTTACGCTGATGCTCTGAAAGCGCCACCACATCATGAACCTGAACCAGCAGCTGAAAGCGAACCTGAATCCGATGATCCTGAAAACAACTCCGGTCCTAGATACAATCCGACAACCTGGAAGTATGGTGAAATGCCAGACCTCAAACTGCTAACAAAATCCGAACTCCAGACTCTATCCGAAAAAATTAACTCCAGACCTCCCACACGTGCCAGCCATTTAAACCGACAAGCAGACGAACTACAAGACAGAATCAGCGAAATCTTGAAAAATTACCCAAAAAGACGACGAAGTTTAACTCCTGAAAAAGAACTCAAAAAAGGCAAAAATATGTATTAAATTTAATTTTAATTTTTTAGTTTTATACACGATTTTAATATGCACTGTAATACTTGTTCTCTTTAATAACGACTTCGCGTTAATTTAATTAATTTTAACACGCGAACAAAACAAACGACAAAACCTGTAAATATGTAACCTTTACTGAAAATTAATAAACAAATTCAGTATCTGTTCTTATCAGCTTAATATCTGATACGGGTCCCATCGGGGCCCAAGATATTAAACTTATTTTTGGACGGCGGCGGAGAGGTCGGAGCTTGCTCCACCTCCGCCACGGGTTGGCCTGGTATTGCAGTTCTTCCAGGATCGGCCCACCTCGCTCAATGAATCTAAAATCAAACACCATATATATATATATATATATATATATATATATTCCTGACGTCATAAGAGGGAAAGTCGTCATTGGCTAGTAGATCATTTTGAAGATTCGGACGGATTTGTTTTGTAATTTTTTACCTTAACTGTCGTACGTTACCAACGGTATGTTTTTTTTAAGTCACTTTCGTTACTAACAGGAGACATGATTAGGAGTTCACAGCCGGCCGCTTTTCGACATTCGCATTGGCAACACGTCTTCCCCTTTAAAAAAATTAACCCCTCCCAAACCATGGTAACTCCGTTCTCGAAACGGACACCATATAAGTTATTTACATCGAGTTACCTAGCGAGGATTGCGGTACTATCGCTGTAGAAATAGGGGACTGTTAAAAGCGGGATGGTTTGGAAAAAACGAGTTTTTGTGTTGCTGATGCCGGGGCGCGTACTACGCGGCAACCACGGTCAATTCGTAGTGCCATATCTCATGACACTTCTCTACAGCTGTTCTGGTAAGCGTGCAGGAGGAAACTCCGTATGATCAAGATCTTACTTTTTCTAATTATCGATTAAGCACGGTTCCATGTTGCCACTTATTTAAAAAAAGACCCAGAGAAAACCGAAGATAAATTATCGCCTTGGCGAACTAGTTAGAAACAGCGTAAAAGAAAATATTTAAAAATAAACAAATTTTATTAGAAAGACTCAAATACCCCGTTAATGAAAAAAAAGAGGGTGAGAGGAAGAGATCAGCCACCGGCACGCCGTGTTCCCTGGTGGTCTCCCTCCCTCCCAAGAAATGACCCCACTCGACGCGGCTTACCGTCGTTGATGGGTCGAGAACCAATGTATTCTGCGTGATATTACCGTTGACGGCTGAAAACGCTCGATGGCCGTCGATCTTTTTGTTTGAAATCAAGAAGTTACCTTCTTTGGTCAGACGTGATGGTTATACACGCTGTCATCTCCAACCACGAGCAATCTGCTTAAACATAATTATGAAATTTGTGAATGCTCAATCTCACTCTTTTTCTTTTTCAACCACCAAAGCCCCCTTTGCCGGTTATCGCTTCTCGGCCTTTTGGCTAAGATCAAAGTGTAGTATCTGTTCTTATCAGCTTAATATCTGATACGGGTCCCATCGGGGCCCAAGATATTAAACTTATTTTTGGACGGCGGCGGAGAGGTCGGAGCTTGCTCCACCTCCGCCACGGGTTGGCCTGGTATTGCAGTTCTTCCAGGATCGGCCCACCTCGCTCAATGAATCTAAAATCAAACACCATATATATATATATATATATATATATATATTCCTGACGTCATAAGAGGGAAAGTCGTCATTGGCTAGTAGATCATTTTGAAGATTCGGACGGATTTGTTTTGTAATTTTTTACCTTAACTGTCGTACGTTACCAACGGTATGTTTTTTTTAAGTCACTTTCGTTACTAACAGGAGACATGATTAGGAGTTCACAGCCGGCCGCTTTTCGACATTCGCATTGGCAACACGTCTTCCCCTTTAAAAAAATTAACCCCTCCCAAACCATGGTAACTCCGTTCTCGAAACGGACACCATATAAGTTATTTACATCGAGTTACCTAGCGAGGATTGCGGTACTATCGCTGTAGAAATAGGGGACTGTTAAAAGCGGGATGGTTTGGAAAAAACGAGTTTTTGTGTTGCTGATGCCGGGGCGCGTACTACGCGGCAACCACGGTCAATTCGTAGTGCCATATCTCATGACACTTCTCTACAGCTGTTCTGGTAAGCGTGCAGGAGGAAACTCCGTATGATCAAGATCTTACTTTTTCTAATTATCGATTAAGCACGGTTCCATGTTGCCACTTATTTAAAAAAAGACCCAGAGAAAACCGAAGATAAATTATCGCCTTGGCGAACTAGTTAGAAACAGCGTAAAAGAAAATATTTAAAAATAAACAAATTTTATTAGAAAGACTCAAATACCCCGTTAATGAAAAAAAAGAGGGTGAGAGGAAGAGATCAGCCACCGGCACGCCGTGTTCCCTGGTGGTCTCCCTCCCTCCCAAGAAATGACCCCACTCGACGCGGCTTACCGTCGTTGATGGGTCGAGAACCAATGTATTCTGCGTGATATTACCGTTGACGGCTGAAAACGCTCGATGGCCGTCGATCTTTTTGTTTGAAATCAAGAAGTTACCTTCTTTGGTCAGACGTGATGGTTATACACGCTGTCATCTCCAACCACGAGCAATCTGCTTAAACATAATTATGAAATTTGTGAATGCTCAATCTCACTCTTTTTCTTTTTCAACCACCAAAGCCCCCTTTGCCGGTTATCGCTTCTCGGCCTTTTGGCTAAGATCAAAGTGTAGTATCTGTTCCCAGCTATTTCGCTGAAATCTTGGCCGAAAGGCCGTTAAGCGACGTATACGCTTCTCAGCCTGTTCCTGTGATGTTGACTTACCTGCCGGTTTCCTGACGTGCCTGTTCCTGTTCCTGCTTCCGAAGCTGCCGCTGCTGATCCTGGTTCCGTTGCTGATCCTGGTTCCGCTGCTGTTCCTGGTCCTGGTTCCGCTGCTACTTACCTGTCGCTGCTGTTCCGGACGTCTACGCTGTATCCTGACCTGGCTGGCTTTTGCCATTGCTACTTGACGCTGTTCCTTCCTGGGACCTAACTTCACCTGACGATCTCTCCATAGCCAGGATGGCTATGGAGGTGAGAAAACGAACTGCTCGACTGGACGTCGACGCCGGCTTCCTGGAAGTCGCTCAGGCTTTCCACGAGAAGCTCGGTCTTGAATCCATCGAGACGTTGCAACCTGTTGGTAAGGAGGCATTCTTACTTACCTTCGCAACCCTTGCCTTTCTACAGCAAGCGGTCTCTTACGGAGAATTAACAATCGGCAACAAGACCTGCAGAGTCACCAGCGTCGAGGATGATGGCGTCTGGCTGACGATCAAGAATTTACCACCATGGATCCAATGGGACGCCATATTGACAACCCTACGTCAGTACGGCGAAATAAAGGCTCATCGTTTAGATGAATATAAAGAACTAAAAGGAGTTAAAAATGGAGACAGAGCGGTAAAAATACGAATTACTCAAACTATACCTAATGTCCTTTACTTCGGCCGCAGTCGGGCTCTGGTCTACTATCCCGGCGTTTCAAAGAAATGCTTCTTCTGTGACCAGGAGGGGCACTTTGCCTCTGCCTGTGTCGCAAAGAAGGAAAAGACGGCAGACAAGCCGGTAGCCAAAAAAGACTTACCCAAAGATCCTGAACCACACCGAAGTTCCACATCTGCTCTTGCCAACGCCACCACACTAGAAAACAACCTGGAAGAAAATCAAGAACCCCAAACCAGCAAATCACCCATACTTACCGCATCCGACGACTCCAAAAGCTCTGAAGAGAGCTGGACTTTAACATCACCAGAACCATACAAGAGAAACGCAGAACCTCCAGTCCAAACAAGCCAATACGCCGACGCCTTGAAATCTCCACCACATCACGATGACCTAGAACCCGAAAGCGAACCCGAATCCATTGACTCCGACAACAACTCCAGACCCCGATTTGATCCATCAGAGTGGAATTATACCGATCCGTCACAACTACATTTACATCTATTGAGGAAAACCGAACTTCAAGCCCTTCTTGCTAAAATCAACTCCAGAGCACCCACACGTTCACCCATCCTAACCAAACGAGCAGAAGACCAAGCGGCACAAATCATCGAACTTTTAAAAAACTATCCAAAGAGACGACGTAGTAAAACTCCAGAAAAAGAAGTGAAAAAAGGCAAAAATATGTTTTAAATTTAATTTTTAAATTTTCACATAGTTCTTTACTCGTTTTTTTTTTTACACTGTTTCTTTTTATCTTTTAACGAGTGTTCGCGCTAATTTAAATTAACTTAAAACGCGAACAAATGACTTGAATGTAATTTTTGTAACGAAACGAATCTTTTAATAAACTATTAAAAGTATCTGTTCTTATCAGCTTAATATCTGATACGGGTCCCATCGGGGCCCAAGATATTAAACTTATTTTTGGACGGCGGCGGAGAGGTCGGAGCTTGCTCCACCTCCGCCACGGGTTGGCCTGGTATTGCAGTTCTTCCAGGATCGGCCCACCTCGCTCAATGAATCTAAAATCAAACACCATATATATATATATATATATATATATATATATTCCTGACGTCATAAGAGGGAAAGTCGTCATTGGCTAGTAGATCATTTTGAAGATTCGGACGGATTTGTTTTGTAATTTTTTACCTTAACTGTCGTACGTTACCAACGGTATGTTTTTTTTAAGTCACTTTCGTTACTAACAGGAGACATGATTAGGAGTTCACAGCCGGCCGCTTTTCGACATTCGCATTGGCAACACGTCTTCCCCTTTAAAAAAATTAACCCCTCCCAAACCATGGTAACTCCGTTCTCGAAACGGACACCATATAAGTTATTTACATCGAGTTACCTAGCGAGGATTGCGGTTCTATCGCTGTAGAAATAGGGGACTGTTAAAAGCGGGATGGTTTGGAAAAAACGAGTTTTTGTGTTGCTGATGCCGGGGCGCGTACTACGCGGCAACCACGGTCAATTCGTAGTGCCATATCTCATGACACTTCTCTACAGCTGTTCTGGTAAGCGTGCAGGAGGAAACTCCGTATGATCAAGATCTTACTTTTTCTAATTATCGATTAAGCACGGTTCCATGTTGCCACTTATTTAAAAAAAGACCCAGAGAAAACCGAAGATAAATTATCGCCTTGGCGAACTAGTTAGAAACAGCGTAAAAGAAAATATTTAAAAATAAACAAATTTTATTAGAAAGACTCAAATACCCCGTTAATGAAAAAAAAGAGGGTGAGAGGAAGAGATCAGCCACCGGCACGCCGTGTTCCCTGGTGGTCTCCCTCCCTCCCAAGAAATGACCCCACTCGACGCGGCTTACCGTCGTTGATGGGTCGAGAACCAATGTATTCTGCGTGATATTACCGTTGACGGCTGAAAACGCTCGATGGCCGTCGATCTTTTTGTTTGAAATCAAGAAGTTACCTTCTTTGGTCAGACGTGATGGTTATACACGCTGTCATCTCCAACCACGAGCAATCTGCTTAAACATAATTATGAAATTTGTGAATGCTCAATCTCACTCTTTTTCTTTTTCAACCACCAAAGCCCCCTTTGCCGGTTATCGCTTCTCGGCCTTTTGGCTAAGATCAAAGTGTAGTATCTGTTCTTATCAGCTTAATATCTGATACGGGTCCCATCGGGGCCCAAGATATTAAACTTATTTTTGGACGGCGGCGGAGAGGTCGGAGCTTGCTCCACCTCCGCCACGGGTTGGCCTGGTATTGCAGTTCTTCCAGGATCGGCCCACCTCACTCAATGAATCTAAAATCAAACACCATATATATATATATATATATATATATATATATATATTCCTGACGTCATAAGAGGGAAAGTCGTCATTGGCTAGTAGATCATTTTGAAGATTCGGACGGATTTGTTTTGTAATTTTTTACCTTAACTGTCGTACGTTACCAACGGTATGTTTTTTTTAAGTCACTTTCGTTACTAACAGGAGACATGATTAGGAGTTCACAGCCGGCCGCTTTTCGACATTCGCATTGGCAACACGTCTTCCCCTTTAAAAAAATTAACCCCTCCCAAACCATGGTAACTCCGTTCTCGAAACGGACACCATATAAGTTATTTACATCGAGTTACCTAGCGAGGATTGCGGTACTATCGCTGTAGAAATAGGGGACTGTTAAAAGCGGGATGGTTTGGAAAAAACGAGTTTTTGTGTTGCTGATGCCGGGGCGCGTACTACGCGGCAACCACGGTCAATTCGTAGTGCCATATCTCATGACACTTCTCTACAGCTGTTCTGGTAAGCGTGCAGGAGGAAACTCCGTATGATCAAGATCTTACTTTTTCTAATTATCGATTAAGCACGGTTCCATGTTGCCACTTATTTAAAAAAAGACCCAGAGAAAACCGAAGATAAATTATCGCCTTGGCGAACTAGTTAGAAACAGCGTAAAAGAAAATATTTAAAAATAAACAAATTTTATTAGAAAGACTCAAATACCCCGTTAATGAAAAAAAAGAGGGTGAGAGGAAGAGATCAGCCACCGGCACGCCGTGTTCCCTGGTGGTCTCCCTCCCTCCCAAGAAATGACCCCACTCGACGCGGCTTACCGTCGTTGATGGGTCGAGAACCAATGTATTCTGCGTGATATTACCGTTGACGGCTGAAAACGCTCGATGGCCGTCGATCTTTTTGTTTGAAATCAAGAAGTTACCTTCTTTGGTCAGACGTGATGGTTATACACGCTGTCATCTCCAACCACGAGCAATCTGCTTAAACATAATTATGAAATTTGTGAATGCTCAATCTCACTCTTTTTCTTTTTCAACCACCAAAGCCCCCTTTGCCGGTTATCGCTTCTCGGCCTTTTGGCTAAGATCAAAGTGTAGTATCTGTTCTTATCAGCTTAATATCTGATACGGGTCCCATCGGGGCCCAAGATATTAAACTTATTTTTGGACGGCGGCGGAGAGGTCGGAGCTTGCTCCACCTCCGCCACGGGTTGGCCTGGTATTGCAGTTCTTCCAGGATCGGCCCACCTCGCTCAATGAATCTAAAATCAAACACCATATATATATATATATATATATATATATATATATTCCTGACGTCATAAGAGGGAAAGTCGTCATTGGCTAGTAGATCATTTTGAAGATTCGGACGGATTTGTTTTGTAATTTTTTACCTTAACTGTCGTACGTTACCAACGGTATGTTTTTTTTAAGTCACTTTCGTTACTAACAGGAGACATGATTAGGAGTTCACAGCCGGCCGCTTTTCGACATTCGCATTGGCAACACGTCTTCCCCTTTAAAAAAATTAACCCCTCCCAAACCATGGTAACTCCGTTCTCGAAACGGACACCATATAAGTTATTTACATCGAGTTACCTAGCGAGGATTGCGGTACTATCGCTGTAGAAATAGGGGACTGTTAAAAGCGGGATGGTTTGGAAAAAACGAGTTTTTGTGTTGCTGATGCCGGGGCGCGTACTACGCGGCAACCACGGTCAATTCGTAGTGCCATATCTCATGACACTTCTCTACAGCTGTTCTGGTAAGCGTGCAGGAGGAAACTCCGTATGATCAAGATCTTACTTTTTCTAATTATCGATTAAGCACGGTTCCATGTTGCCACTTATTTAAAAAAAGACCCAGAGAAAACCGAAGATAAATTATCGCCTTGGCGAACTAGTTAGAAACAGCGTAAAAGAAAATATTTAAAAATAAACAAATTTTATTAGAAAGACTCAAATACCCCGTTAATGAAAAAAAAGAGGGTGAGAGGAAGAGATCAGCCACCGGCACGCCGTGTTCCCTGGTGGTCTCCCTCCCTCCCAAGAAATGACCCCACTCGACGCGGCTTACCGTCGTTGATGGGTCGAGAACCAATGTATTCTGCGTGATATTACCGTTGACGGCTGAAAACGCTCGATGGCCGTCGATCTTTTTGTTTGAAATCAAGAAGTTACCTTCTTTGGTCAGACGTGATGGTTATACACGCTGTCATCTCCAACCACGAGCAATCTGCTTAAACATAATTATGAAATTTGTGAATGCTCAATCTCACTCTTTTTCTTTTTCAACCACCAAAGCCCCCTTTGCCGGTTATCGCTTCTCGGCCTTTTGGCTAAGATCAAAGTGTAGTATCTGTTCTTATCAGCTTAATATCTGATACGGGTCCCATCGGGGCCCAAGATATTAAACTTATTTTTGGACGGCGGCGGAGAGGTCGGAGCTTGCTCCACCTCCGCCACGGGTTGGCCTGGTATTGCAGTTCTTCCAGGATCGGCCCACCTCGCTCAATGAATCTAAAATCAAACACCATATATATATATATATATATATATATATATTCCTGACGTCATAAGAGGGAAAGTCGTCATTGGCTAGTAGATCATTTTGAAGATTCGGACGGATTTGTTTTGTAATTTTTTACCTTAACTGTCGTACGTTACCAACGGTATGTTTTTTTTAAGTCACTTTCGTTACTAACAGGAGACATGATTAGGAGTTCACAGCCGGCCGCTTTTCGACATTCGCATTGGCAACACGTCTTCCCCTTTAAAAAAATTAACCCCTCCCAAACCATGGTAACTCCGTTCTCGAAACGGACACCATATAAGTTATTTACATCGAGTTACCTAGCGAGGATTGCGGTACTATCGCTGTAGAAATAGGGGACTGTTAAAAGCGGGATGGTTTGGAAAAAACGAGTTTTTGTGTTGCTGATGCCGGGGCGCGTACTACGCGGCAACCACGGTCAATTCGTAGTGCCATATCTCATGACACTTCTCTACAGCTGTTCTGGTAAGCGTGCAGGAGGAAACTCCGTATGATCAAGATCTTACTTTTTCTAATTATCGATTAAGCACGGTTCCATGTTGCCACTTATTTAAAAAAAGACCCAGAGAAAACCGAAGATAAATTATCGCCTTGGCGAACTAGTTAGAAACAGCGTAAAAGAAAATATTTAAAAATAAACAAATTTTATTAGAAAGACTCAAATACCCCGTTAATGAAAAAAAAGAGGGTGAGAGGAAGAGATCAGCCACCGGCACGCCGTGTTCCCTGGTGGTCTCCCTCCCTCCCAAGAAATGACCCCACTCGACGCGGCTTACCGTCGTTGATGGGTCGAGAACCAATGTATTCTGCGTGATATTACCGTTGACGGCTGAAAACGCTCGATGGCCGTCGATCTTTTTGTTTGAAATCAAGAAGTTACCTTCTTTGGTCAGACGTGATGGTTATACACGCTGTCATCTCCAACCACGAGCAATCTGCTTAAACATAATTATGAAATTTGTGAATGCTCAATCTCACTCTTTTTCTTTTTCAACCACCAAAGCCCCCTTTGCCGGTTATCGCTTCTCGGCCTTTTGGCTAAGATCAAAGTGTAGTATCTGTTCTTATCAGCTTAATATCTGATACGGGTCCCATCGGGGCCCAAGATATTAAACTTATTTTTGGACGGCGGCGGAGAGGTCGGAGCTTGCTCCACCTCCGCCACGGGTTGGCCTGGTATTGCAGTTCTTCCAGGATCGGCCCACCTCGCTCAATGAATCTAAAATCAAACACCATATATATATATATATATATATATATATATATATTCCTGACGTCATAAGAGGGAAAGTCGTCATTGGCTAGTAGATCATTTTGAAGATTCGGACGGATTTGTTTTGTAATTTTTTACCTTAACTGTCGTACGTTACCAACGGTATGTTTTTTTTAAGTCACTTTCGTTAC
Organism: Leiobunum rupestre; assembly: GCF_980474605.1. Lineage (NCBI taxonomy): Eukaryota > Metazoa > Arthropoda > Arachnida > Opiliones > Sclerosomatidae > Leiobunum > Leiobunum rupestre. Next base: position 55,209,675 of record NC_143392.1, on the reverse strand, counting down.
TAACAGGAGACATGATTAGGAGTTCACAGCCGGCCGCTTTTCGACATTCGCATTGGCAACACGTCTTCCCCTTTAAAAAAATTAACCCCTCCCAAACCATGGTAACTCCGTTCTCGAAACGGACACCATATAAGTTATTTACATCGAGTTACCTAGCGAGGATTGCGGTACTATCGCTGTAGAAATAGGGGACTGTTAAAAGCGGGATGGTTTGGAAAAAACGAGTTTTTGTGTTGCTGATGCCGGGGCGCGTACTACGCGGCAACCACGGTCAATTCGTAGTGCCATATCTCATGACACTTCTCTACAGCTGTTCTGGTAAGCGTGCAGGAGGAAACTCCGTATGATCAAGATCTTACTTTTTCTAATTATCGATTAAGCACGGTTCCATGTTGCCACTTATTTAAAAAAAGACCCAGAGAAAACCGAAGATAAATTATCGCCTTGGCGAACTAGTTAGAAACAGCGTAAAAGAAAATATTTAAAAATAAACAAATTTTATTAGAAAGACTCAAATACCCCGTTAATGAAAAAAAAGAGGGTGAGAGGAAGAGATCAGCCACCGGCACGCCGTGTTCCCTGGTGGTCTCCCTCCCTCCCAAGAAATGACCCCACTCGACGCGGCTTACCGTCGTTGATGGGTCGAGAACCAATGTATTCTGCGTGATATTACCGTTGACGGCTGAAAACGCTCGATGGCCGTCGATCTTTTTGTTTGAAATCAAGAAGTTACCTTCTTTGGTCAGACGTGATGGTTATACACGCTGTCATCTCCAACCACGAGCAATCTGCTTAAACATAATTATGAAATTTGTGAATGCTCAATCTCACTCTTTTTCTTTTTCAACCACCAAAGCCCCCTTTGCCGGTTATCGCTTCTCGGCCTTTTGGCTAAGATCAAAGTGTAGTATCTGTTCTTATCAGCTTAATATCTGATACGGGTCCCATCGGGGCCCAAGATATTAAACTTATTTTTGGACGGCGGCGGAGAGGTCGGAGCTTGCTCCACCTCCGCCACGGGTTGGCCTGGTATTGCAGTTCTTCCAGGATCGGCCCACCTCGCTCAATGAATCTAAAATCAAACACCATATATATATATATATATATATATATATATATATTCCTGACGTCATAAGAGGGAAAGTCGTCATTGGCTAGTAGATCATTTTGAAGATTCGGACGGATTTGTTTTGTAATTTTTTACCTTAACTGTCGTACGTTACCAACGGTATGTTTTTTTTAAGTCACTTTCGTTACTAACAGGAGACATGATTAGGAGTTCACAGCCGGCCGCTTTTCGACATTCGCATTGGCAACACGTCTTCCCCTTTAAAAAAATTAACCCCTCCCAAACCATGGTAACTCCGTTCTCGAAACGGACACCATATAAGTTATTTACATCGAGTTACCTAGCGAGGATTGCGGTACTATCGCTGTAGAAATAGGGGACTGTTAAAAGCGGGATGGTTTGGAAAAAACGAGTTTTTGTGTTGCTGATGCCGGGGCGCGTACTACGCGGCAACCACGGTCAATTCGTAGTGCCATATCTCATGACACTTCTCTACAGCTGTTCTGGTAAGCGTGCAGGAGGAAACTCCGTATGATCAAGATCTTACTTTTTCTAATTATCGATTAAGCACGGTTCCATGTTGCCACTTATTTAAAAAAAGACCCAGAGAAAACCGAAGATAAATTATCGCCTTGGCGAACTAGTTAGAAACAGCGTAAAAGAAAATATTTAAAAATAAACAAATTTTATTAGAAAGACTCAAATACCCCGTTAATGAAAAAAAAGAGGGTGAGAGGAAGAGATCAGCCACCGGCACGCCGTGTTCCCTGGTGGTCTCCCTCCCTCCCAAGAAATGACCCCACTCGACGCGGCTTACCGTCGTTGATGGGTCGAGAACCAATGTATTCTGCGTGATATTACCGTTGACGGCTGAAAACGCTCGATGGCCGTCGATCTTTTTGTTTGAAATCAAGAAGTTACCTTCTTTGGTCAGACGTGATGGTTATACACGCTGTCATCTCCAACCACGAGCAATCTGCTTAAACATAATTATGAAATTTGTGAATGCTCAATCTCACTCTTTTTCTTTTTCAACCACCAAAGCCCCCTTTGCCGGTTATCGCTTCTCGGCCTTTTGGCTAAGATCAAAGTGTAGTATCTGTTCTTATCAGCTTAATATCTGATACGGGTCCCATCGGGGCCCAAGATATTAAACTTATTTTTGGACGGCGGCGGAGAGGTCGGAGCTTGCTCCACCTCCGCCACGGGTTGGCCTGGTATTGCAGTTCTTCCAGGATCGGCCCACCTCGCTCAATGAATCTAAAATCAAACACCATATATATATATATATATATATATATATATATATATTCCTGACGTCATAAGAGGGAAAGTCGTCATTGGCTAGTAGATCATTTTGAAGATTCGGACGGATTTGTTTTGTAATTTTTTACCTTAACTGTCGTACGTTACCAACGGTATGTTTTTTTTAAGTCACTTTCGTTACTAACAGGAGACATGATTAGGAGTTCACAGCCGGCCGCTTTTCGACATTCGCATTGGCAACACGTCTTCCCCTTTAAAAAAATTAACCCCTCCCAAACCATGGTAACTCCGTTCTCGAAACGGACACCATATAAGTTATTTACATCGAGTTACCTAGCGAGGATTGCGGTACTATCGCTGTAGAAATAGGGGACTGTTAAAAGCGGGATGGTTTGGAAAAAACGAGTTTTTGTGTTGCTGATGCCGGGGCGCGTACTACGCGGCAACCACGGTCAATTCGTAGTGCCATATCTCATGACACTTCTCTACAGCTGTTCTGGTAAGCGTGCAGGAGGAAACTCCGTATGATCAAGATCTTACTTTTTCTAATTATCGATTAAGCACGGTTCCATGTTGCCACTTATTTAAAAAAAGACCCAGAGAAAACCGAAGATAAATTATCGCCTTGGCGAACTAGTTAGAAACAGCGTAAAAGAAAATATTTAAAAATAAACAAATTTTATTAGAAAGACTCAAATACCCCGTTAATGAAAAAAAAGAGGGTGAGAGGAAGAGATCAGCCACCGGCACGCCGTGTTCCCTGGTGGTCTCCCTCCCTCCCAAGAAATGACCCCACTCGACGCGGCTTACCGTCGTTGATGGGTCGAGAACCAATGTATTCTGCGTGATATTACCGTTGACGGCTGAAAACGCTCGATGGCCGTCGATCTTTTTGTTTGAAATCAAGAAGTTACCTTCTTTGGTCAGACGTGATGGTTATACACGCTGTCATCTCCAACCACGAGCAATCTGCTTAAACATAATTATGAAATTTGTGAATGCTCAATCTCACTCTTTTTCTTTTTCAACCACCAAAGCCCCCTTTGCCGGTTATCGCTTCTCGGCCTTTTGGCTAAGATCAAAGTGTAGTATCTGTTCTTATCAGCTTAATATCTGATACGGGTCCCATCGGGGCCCAAGATATTAAACTTATTTTTGGACGGCGGCGGAGAGGTCGGAGCTTGCTCCACCTCCGCCACGGGTTGGCCTGGTATTGCAGTTCTTCCAGGATCGGCCCACCTCGCTCAATGAATCTAAAATCAAACACCATATATATATATATATATATATATATATATATTCCTGACGTCATAAGAGGGAAAGTCGTCATTGGCTAGTAGATCATTTTGAAGATTCGGACGGATTTGTTTTGTAATTTTTTACCTTAACTGTCGTACGTTACCAACGGTATGTTTTTTTTAAGTCACTTTCGTTACTAACAGGAGACATGATTAGGAGTTCACAGCCGGCCGCTTTTCGACATTCGCATTGGCAACACGTCTTCCCCTTTAAAAAAATTAACCCCTCCCAAACCATGGTAACTCCGTTCTCGAAACGGACACCATATAAGTTATTTACATCGAGTTACCTAGCGAGGATTGCGGTACTATCGCTGTAGAAATAGGGGACTGTTAAAAGCGGGATGGTTTGGAAAAAACGAGTTTTTGTGTTGCTGATGCCGGGGCGCGTACTACGCGGCAACCACGGTCAATTCGTAGTGCCATATCTCATGACACTTCTCTACAGCTGTTCTGGTAAGCGTGCAGGAGGAAACTCCGTATGATCAAGATCTTACTTTTTCTAATTATCGATTAAGCACGGTTCCATGTTGCCACTTATTTAAAAAAAGACCCAGAGAAAACCGAAGATAAATTATCGCCTTGGCGAACTAGTTAGAAACAGCGTAAAAGAAAATATTTAAAAATAAACAAATTTTATTAGAAAGACTCAAATACCCCGTTAATGAAAAAAAAGAGGGTGAGAGGAAGAGATCAGCCACCGGCACGCCGTGTTCCCTGGTGGTCTCCCTCCCTCCCAAGAAATGACCCCACTCGACGCGGCTTACCGTCGTTGATGGGTCGAGAACCAATGTATTCTGCGTGATATTACCGTTGACGGCTGAAAACGCTCGATGGCCGTCGATCTTTTTGTTTGAAATCAAGAAGTTACCTTCTTTGGTCAGACGTGATGGTTATACACGCTGTCATCTCCAACCACGAGCAATCTGCTTAAACATAATTATGAAATTTGTGAATGCTCAATCTCACTCTTTTTCTTTTTCAACCACCAAAGCCCCCTCTGCCGGTTATCGCTTCTCGGCCTTTTGGCTAAGATCAAAGTGTAGTATCTGTTCCCAGCTATTTCGCTGAAATCTTGGCCGAAAGGCCGTTAAGCGACGTTTACGCTTCTCAGCCTGTTCCTGCGATGCTGACTTACCTGCCGGTACTCTGACGTCTCTGTTCCTGTTCCTGTTTCTGCCGCTGCTGTTTCCGGTTCCTCTGCTGGTCCTGTTTCCGCTGCTGTTCCTGGTCCTGGTCCTGCTGACACTTACCTGTCGCTGCTGATCCTGGTCTCCACGCTGTATCCTGACTTGGCTGTTTCCTGCCACTGCTGCTTGACGCTGTTCCTTCCTGGGACTTGCCTTCATCCGACGATCCTCCCATAGCCATCATGGCTATGGAGGTGAAAAAACGCACTGCTCACCTTCAGGTCGACGCTGGATTCCTGGACGTCGCTCGGACCTTCCACGATAAGCTCGGCAGTGACTGCCTTGACACGCTACAACCTCTTGGTAAAGACAAGTTTTTAATAACTTTTACAACCCTGGCCTTCCTGCAACAGGCTCTCTCCTACAATGACCTCGTTATCAACGATAAACCTTGCCGACTCACCAGCGTCGAAGATGACGGCGTCTGGGTTACCATAAAAAACCTACCTCGCTGGATCCAATGGGACTCTGTCCTCACCACCATGAGACAGTATGGAACCATTAAAGCTCACCGTCTGGACGAGTACCCTCAACTGAAAGGACTCAAAAATGGAGACAGATCGGTAAAAATTAAAATTGAGAAACAAATACCCAATGTTGTTTTTTTTGGGCGTAGCCGAGCGCTAGTATATTACCAAGGGGTCGTGAAGAAGTGTTTCTTCTGCGACCAGGAGGGACATACGGCGTCCGCATGCGAGGCAAAAAAGGCCAGAAAGGAAGCAACCGAGAGGTCCGAGCACGTCCAGGAAGGGGAAAGCTTGGAAACCCAAGAAAAGATTGTGGCACCCAAGGAGCAAGAGCTCGCAACGGTATCAGCGGAATTGGCGGACCCACCCAGCGACCACCAGGAACCCCAGCCCAAGAAACGCAGCAACAGTACATATGTCCATCCGCAACAACTAGAGAAATTAAAGAACTATTCACAGGCAGAACTACGAGATTTTAGGGAATTCCTCGAGACTACCGAAACAATAGGCGACCGCAGGAAACAAGTGTATTTCGCGCTGATGAACAAGGAACAGGAAAAATTCTCCAAAAGACGAATGACCAACTCTCCAGGGAAATCAATAAAGAAAGGCAAGACAGAAGACGTTGAGAAGACATTCGCTAGCGCCACCAAAACCACACCGGAGCAAGATCTTTACGCAGATTACGTTACATACTGAATTTTTTAATTTTACTCAAATGTTTTAAAACCTGAAAAAATAGAAAAAAAGAAAACAAATACTTACCTTGATCGTATATGAACTTGGACACTCCTAGAAATTAGAAAATGTAAATACTTGATTTTTTTAGCTTATCCGACTTTGTTCGCGCTAATTTAACTAATTAAAAACGCGAACAAATATAACAAATGTAAAAATGTAAATATGTAAAATCAAACGAAGCTTTTAATAAACAATTAAAAGTATCTGTTCTTATCAGCTTAATATCTGATACGGGTCCCATCGGGGCCCAAGATATTAAACTTATTTTTGGACGGCGGCGGAGAGGTCGGAGCTTGCTCCACCTCCGCCACGGGTTGGCCTGGTATTGCAGTTCTTCCAGGATCGGCCCACCTCGCTCAATGAATCTAAAATCAAACACCATATATATATATATATATATATATATATATATATATATTCCTGACGTCATAAGAGGGAAAGTCGTCATTGGCTAGTAGATCATTTTGAAGATTCGGACGGATTTGTTTTGTAATTTTTTACCTTAACTGTCGTACGTTACCAACGGTATGTTTTTTTTAAGTCACTTTCGTTACTAACAGGAGACATGATTAGGAGTTCACAGCCGGCCGCTTTTCGACATTCGCATTGGCAACACGTCTTCCCCTTTAAAAAAATTAACCCCTCCCAAACCATGGTAACTCCGTTCTCGAAACGGACACCATATAAGTTATTTACATCGAGTTACCTAGCGAGGATTGCGGTACTATCGCTGTAGAAATAGGGGACTGTTAAAAGCGGGATGGTTTGGAAAAAACGAGTTTTTGTGTTGCTGATGCCGGGGCGCGTACTACGCGGCAACCACGGTCAATTCGTAGTGCCATATCTCATGACACTTCTCTACAGCTGTTCTGGTAAGCGTGCAGGAGGAAACTCCGTATGATCAAGATCTTACTTTTTCTAATTATCGATTAAGCACGGTTCCATGTTGCCACTTATTTAAAAAAAGACCCAGAGAAAACCGAAGATAAATTATCGCCTTGGCGAACTAGTTAGAAACAGCGTAAAAGAAAATATTTAAAAATAAACAAATTTTATTAGAAAGACTCAAATACCCCGTTAATGAAAAAAAAGAGGGTGAGAGGAAGAGATCAGCCACCGGCACGCCGTGTTCCCTGGTGGTCTCCCTCCCTCCCAAGAAATGACCCCACTCGACGCGGCTTACCGTCGTTGATGGGTCGAGAACCAATGTATTCTGCGTGATATTACCGTTGACGGCTGAAAACGCTCGATGGCCGTCGATCTTTTTGTTTGAAATCAAGAAGTTACCTTCTTTGGTCAGACGTGATGGTTATACACGCTGTCATCTCCAACCACGAGCAATCTGCTTAAACATAATTATGAAATTTGTGAATGCTCAATCTCACTCTTTTTCTTTTTCAACCACCAAAGCCCCCTTTGCCGGTTATCGCTTCTCGGCCTTTTGGCTAAGATCAAAGTGTAGTATCTGTTCCCAGCTATTTCGCTGAAATCTTGGCCGAAAGGCCGTTAAGCGACGTTCACGCTTCTCAGCCTGTTCCTGCGATGCTGACTTACCTGCCGGTATCCTGACGTGCCTGTTCCTGTTCCTGCTTCCGAAGCTGCCGCCGCTGTTCCTGGTTCCGTTGCTGATCCTGGTTCCGCTGCCGTTCCTGATCCTGGTGCCGCTGCTACTTGCCTGTCGTTGCTGTTCCGGGTCTCTACGCCTGTATCCTGACCTGGCTGATTCCTGCCAATACCATTCGACGCTGTTCCTTCCTGGGACTTGCCTTCTCCTGACGACCCCTCTAAAGCCATCATGGCTGCAGAGGTGAAAAAGAGAACTGCCCGTCTAGACGTCGACGCCGGCTTCCTTGAAGTCGCCCAGACCTTCCTTCGAAAAATCGGACCTAATTCAATCGAAACGCTCCAACCTGTTGGTAAAGAATCCTTTTTACTTACCTTCACAACCCTGGCCTTCCTGCAACAAGCGGTCTCCTACGGAGAATTAACCATCAACAACAAGATCTGTAAAGTCACCAGCGTCGAGGATGACGGCGTCTGGCTGACCATCAAACAGCTTCCATCATGGATCCAATGGGATTCCATTCTGACAACCCTGCGGCAATACGGAGACATCAAAGCTCATCGCCACGATGAATATAAAGAATTAAAGGGGATAAAGAACGGAGATCGTGTGGTAAAATTGAAAATGAAACAAACTGTTCCTAACGTACTTTATTTTGGCCGTAGCAGGGCCCTGGTATATTATACCGGGGTTGCCAAAAAATGCTTCTTTTGCGAGCAGGAGGGGCACGTTGCCTCTGACTGTGAAAAAAAGAAAAACCAGATAGTCGAGAAGAAAGAAACTGAAAAACCCGTATTACCAGAGGATCCTGTAACCACCAGAAGTTCAACACCCGCACTTACCAACGCCACCACTCGAGCCAATAACCTAGAAGAAAATCAAGAAAATCAATCAAGCAACTTACCCATACTTACCGCACCCGACGACTCAAAAAGCTCTGAAGAGAGCTGGACGCTAATGTCACCAGAACCTTCCAAAACGAACGTAGAACCTCCAGTCAAAACCAGCCAATACTCCGATGCCCTGAAAACAACACCAAAGCCCGATAAACCTGAAAATAAACCCGAAACAACAAGCAACGAACCTGAACAATCCGAATCCGACAGCAGCAACGACGAGACCACTTCAGCCACCGGGCCCAGGTGGGATCCAAATACCTGGAAGCCGGGGGACAAACCAAACCTTAACAAACTGACGCACGCCGAACTACAAATCTTCTACAACCGCCTCGACAGAGAACCTCCCTCAGGAATCAGAACCCTTGATTGTTCCATCGACGACCTCCAGTTCCGTGTTACAGACCTTCTTCAAACCTATTCCAAACGCAGACACAGCACCTCTCCTAAAAAAACAGCGAAAAAAGGAAAATCTTCAGTGAAAAATTAAAATTTTAAACTTTTAATGGTATCACTAACTAATATGTTTTTAAACTTTTGCAATAGAAAAATATGACCTGCTCTAACTTAATTTAATTTAACAAGCAGGAAAAAAATGACAAGGGTACTGTACCAAATTTGATTTTTTAATAAACAAATTCAGTATCTGTTCTTATCAGCTTAATATCTGATACGGGTCCCATCGGGGCCCAAGATATTAAACTTATTTTTGGACGGCGGCGGAGAGGTCGGAGCTTGCTCCACCTCCGCCACGGGTTGGCCTGGTATTGCAGTTCTTCCAGGATCGGCCCACCTCGCTCAATGAATCTAAAATCAAACACCATATATATATATATATATATATATATATATATATTCCTGACGTCATAAGAGGGAAAGTCGTCATTGGCTAGTAGATCATTTTGAAGATTCGGACGGATTTGTTTTGTAATTTTTTACCTTAACTGTCGTACGTTACCAACGGTATGTTTTTTTTAAGTCACTTTCGTTACTAACAGGAGACATGATTAGGAGTTCACAGCCGGCCGCTTTTCGACATTCGCATTGGCAACACGTCTTCCCCTTTAAAAAAATTAACCCCTCCCAAACCATGGTAACTCCGTTCTCGAAACGGACACCATATAAGTTATTTACATCGAGTTACCTAGCGAGGATTGCGGTACTATCGCTGTAGAAATAGGGGACTGTTAAAAGCGGGATGGTTTGGAAAAAACGAGTTTTTGTGTTGCTGATGCCGGGGCGCGTACTACGCGGCAACCACGGTCAATTCGTAGTGCCATATCTCATGACACTTCTCTACAGCTGTTCTGGTAAGCGTGCAGGAGGAAACTCCGTATGATCAAGATCTTACTTTTTCTAATTATCGATTAAGCACGGTTCCATGTTGCCACTTATTTAAAAAAAGACCCAGAGAAAACCGAAGATAAATTATCGCCTTGGCGAACTAGTTAGAAACAGCGTAAAAGAAAATATTTAAAAATAAACAAATTTTATTAGAAAGACTCAAATACCCCGTTAATGAAAAAAAAGAGGGTGAGAGGAAGAGATCAGCCACCGGCACGCCGTGTTCCCTGGTGGTCTCCCTCCCTCCCAAGAAATGACCCCACTCGACGCGGCTTACCGTCGTTGATGGGTCGAGAACCAATGTATTCTGCGTGATATTACCGTTGACGGCTGAAAACGCTCGATGGCCGTCGATCTTTTTGTTTGAAATCAAGAAGTTACCTTCTTTGGTCAGACGTGATGGTTATACACGCTGTCATCTCCAACCACGAGCAATCTGCTTAAACATAATTATGAAATTTGTGAATGCTCAATCTCACTCTTTTTCTTTTTCAACCACCAAAGCCCCCTTTGCCGGTTATCGCTTCTCGGCCTTTTGGCTAAGATCAAAGTGTAGTATCTGTTCTTATCAGCTTAATATCTGATACGGGTCCCATCGGGGCCCAAGATATTAAACTTATTTTTGGACGGCGGCGGAGAGGTCGGAGCTTGCTCCACCTCCGCCACGGGTTGGCCTGGTATTGCAGTTCTTCCAGGATCGGCCCACCTCGCTCAATGAATCTAAAATCAAACACCATATATATATATATATATATATATATATATATATTCCTGACGTCATAAGAGGGAAAGTCGTCATTGGCTAGTAGATCATTTTGAAGATTCGGACGGATTTGTTTTGTAATTTTTTACCTTAACTGTCGTACGTTACCAACGGTATGTTTTTTTTAAGTCACTTTCGTTACTAACAGGAGACATGATTAGGAGTTCACAGCCGGCCGCTTTTCGACATTCGCATTGGCAACACGTCTTCCCCTTTAAAAAAATTAACCCCTCCCAAACCATGGTAACTCCGTTCTCGAAACGGACACCATATAAGTTATTTACATCGAGTTACCTAGCGAGGATTGCGGTACTATCGCTGTAGAAATAGGGGACTGTTAAAAGCGGGATGGTTTGGAAAAAACGAGTTTTTGTGTTGCTGATGCCGGGGCGCGTACTACGCGGCAACCACGGTCAATTCGTAGTGCCATATCTCATGACACTTCTCTACAGCTGTTCTGGTAAGCGTGCAGGAGGAAACTCCGTATGATCAAGATCTTACTTTTTCTAATTATCGATTAAGCACGGTTCCATGTTGCCACTTATTTAAAAAAAGACCCAGAGAAAACCGAAGATAAATTATCGCCTTGGCGAACTAGTTAGAAACAGCGTAAAAGAAAATATTTAAAAATAAACAAATTTTATTAGAAAGACTCAAATACCCCGTTAATGAAAAAAAAGAGGGTGAGAGGAAGAGATCAGCCACCGGCACGCCGTGTTCCCTGGTGGTCTCCCTCCCTCCCAAGAAATGACCCCACTCGACGCGGCTTACCGTCGTTGATGGGTCGAGAACCAATGTATTCTGCGTGATATTACCGTTGACGGCTGAAAACGCTCGATGGCCGTCGATCTTTTTGTTTGAAATCAAGAAGTTACCTTCTTTGGTCAGACGTGATGGTTATACACGCTGTCATCTCCAACCACGAGCAATCTGCTTAAACATAATTATGAAATTTGTGAATGCTCAATCTCACTCTTTTTCTTTTTCAACCACCAAAGCCCCCTTTGCCGGTTATCGCTTCTCGGCCTTTTGGCTAAGATCAAAGTGTAGTATCTGTTCTTATCAGCTTAATATCTGATACGGGTCCCATCGGGGCCCAAGATATTAAACTTATTTTTGGACGGCGGCGGAGAGGTCGGAGCTTGCTCCACCTCCGCCACGGGTTGGCCTGGTATTGCAGTTCTTCCAGGATCGGCCCACCTCGCTCAATGAATCTAAAATCAAACACCATATATATATATATATATATTCCTGACGTCATAAGAGGGAAAGTCGTCATTGGCTAGTAGATCATTTTGAAGATTCGGACGGATTTGTTTTGTAATTTTTTACCTTAACTGTCGTACGTTACCAACGGTATGTTTTTTTAAGTCACTTTCGTTACTAACAGGAGACATGATTAGGAGTTCACAGCCGGCCGCTTTTCGACATTCGCATTGGCAACACGTCTTCCCCTTTAAAAAAATTAACCCCTCCCAAACCATGGTAACTCCGTTCTCGAAACGGACACCATATAAGTTATTTACATCGAGTTACCTAGCGAGGATTGCGGTACTATCGCTGTAGAAATAGGGGACTGTTAAAAGCGGGATGGTTTGGAAAAAACGAGTTTTTGTGTTGCTGATGCCGGGGCGCGTACTACGCGGCAACCACGGTCAATTCGTAGTGCCATATCTCATGACACTTCTCTACAGCTGTTCTGGTAAGCGTGCAGGAGGAAACTCCGTATGATCAAGATCTTACTTTTTCTAATTATCGATTAAGCACGGTTCCATGTTGCCACTTATTTAAAAAAAGACCCAGAGAAAACCGAAGATAAATTATCGCCTTGGCGAACTAGTTAGAAACAGCGTAAAAGAAAATATTTAAAAATAAACAAATTTTATTAGAAAGACTCAAATACCCCGTTAATGAAAAAAAAGAGGGTGAGAGGAAGAGATCAGCCACCGGCACGCCGTGTTCCCTGGTGGTCTCCCTCCCTCCCAAGAAATGACCCCACTCGACGCGGCTTACCGTCGTTGATGGGTCGAGAACCAATGTATTCTGCGTGATATTACCGTTGACGGCTGAAAACGCTCGATGGCCGTCGATCTTTTTGTTTGAAATCAAGAAGTTACCTTCTTTGGTCAGACGTGATGGTTATACACGCTGTCATCTCCAACCACGAGCAATCTGCTTAAACATAATTATGAAATTTGTGAATGCTCAATCTCACTCTTTTTCTTTTTCAACCACCAAAGCCCCCTTTGCCGGTTATCGCTTCTCGGCCTTTTGGCTAAGATCAAAGTGTAGTATCTGTTCTTATCAGCTTAATATCTGATACGGGTCCCATCGGGGCCCAAGATATTAAACTTATTTTTGGACGGCGGCGGAGAGGTCGGAGCTTGCTCCACCTCCGCCACGGGTTGGCCTGGTATTGCAGTTCTTCCAGGATCGGCCCACCTCGCTCAATGAATCTAAAATCAAACACCATATATATATATATATATATATATATATATATATATTCCTGACGTCATAAGAGGGAAAGTCGTCATTGGCTAGTAGATCATTTTGAAGATTCGGACGGATTTGTTTTGTAATTTTTTACCTTAACTGTCGTACGTTACCAACGGTATGTTTTTTTTAAGTCACTTTCGTTACTAACAGGAGACATGATTAGGAGTTCACAGCCGGCCGCTTTTCGACATTCGCATTGGCAACACGTCTTCCCCTTTAAAAAAATTAACCCCTCCCAAACCATGGTAACTCCGTTCTCGAAACGGACACCATATAAGTTATTTACATCGAGTTACCTAGCGAGGATTGCGGTACTATCGCTGTAGAAATAGGGGACTGTTAAAAGCGGGATGGTTTGGAAAAAACGAGTTTTTGTGTTGCTGATGCCGGGGCGCGTACTACGCGGCAACCACGGTCAATTCGTAGTGCCATATCTCATGACACTTCTCTACAGCTGTTCTGGTAAGCGTGCAGGAGGAAACTCCGTATGATCAAGATCTTACTTTTTCTAATTATCGATTAAGCACGGTTCCATGTTGCCACTTATTTAAAAAAAGACCCAGAGAAAACCGAAGATAAATTATCGCCTTGGCGAACTAGTTAGAAACAGCGTAAAAGAAAATATTTAAAAATAAACAAATTTTATTAGAAAGACTCAAATACCCCGTTAATGAAAAAAAAGAGGGTGAGAGGAAGAGATCAGCCACCGGCACGCCGTGTTCCCTGGTGGTCTCCCTCCCTCCCAAGAAATGACCCCACTCGACGCGGCTTACCGTCGTTGATGGGTCGAGAACCAATGTATTCTGCGTGATATTACCGTTGACGGCTGAAAACGCTCGATGGCCGTCGATCTTTTTGTTTGAAATCAAGAAGTTACCTTCTTTGGTCAGACGTGATGGTTATACACGCTGTCATCTCCAACCACGAGCAATCTGCTTAAACATAATTATGAAATTTGTGAATGCTCAATCTCACTCTTTTTCTTTTTCAACCACCAAAGCCCCCTTTGCCGGTTATCGCTTCTCGGCCTTTTGGCTAAGATCAAAGTGTAGTATCTGTTCTTATCAGCTTAATATCTGATACGGGTCCCATCGGGGCCCAAGATATTAAACTTATTTTTGGACGGCGGCGGAGAGGTCGGAGCTTGCTCCACCTCCGCCACGGGTTGGCCTGGTATTGCAGTTCTTCCAGGATCGGCCCACCTCGCTCAATGAATCTAAAATCAAACACCATATATATATATATATATATATATATATATATATTCCTGACGTCATAAGAGGGAAAGTCGTCATTGGCTAGTAGATCATTTTGAAGATTCGGACGGATTTGTTTTGTAATTTTTTACCTTAACTGTCGTACGTTACCAACGGTATGTTTTTTTTAAGTCACTTTCGTTACTAACAGGAGACATGATTAGGAGTTCACAGCCGGCCGCTTTTCGACATTCGCATTGGCAACACGTCTTCCCCTTTAAAAAAATTAACCCCTCCCAAACCATGGTAACTCCGTTCTCGAAACGGACACCATATAAGTTATTTACATCGAGTTACCTAGCGAGGATTGCGGTACTATCGCTGTAGAAATAGGGGACTGTTAAAAGCGGGATGGTTTGGAAAAAACGAGTTTTTGTGTTGCTGATGCCGGGGCGCGTACTACGCGGCAACCACGGTCAATTCGTAGTGCCATATCTCATGACACTTCTCTACAGCTGTTCTGGTAAGCGTGCAGGAGGAAACTCCGTATGATCAAGATCTTACTTTTTCTAATTATCGATTAAGCACGGTTCCATGTTGCCACTTATTTAAAAAAAGACCCAGAGAAAACCGAAGATAAATTATCGCCTTGGCGAACTAGTTAGAAACAGCGTAAAAGAAAATATTTAAAAATAAACAAATTTTATTAGAAAGACTCAAATACCCCGTTAATGAAAAAAAAGAGGGTGAGAGGAAGAGATCAGCCACCGGCACGCCGTGTTCCCTGGTGGTCTCCCTCCCTCCCAAGAAATGACCCCACTCGACGCGGCTTACCGTCGTTGATGGGTCGAGAACCAATGTATTCTGCGTGATATTACCGTTGACGGCTGAAAACGCTCGATGGCCGTCGATCTTTTTGTTTGAAATCAAGAAGTTACCTTCTTTGGTCAGACGTGATGGTTATACACGCTGTCATCTCCAACCACGAGCAATCTGCTTAAACATAATTATGAAATTTGTGAATGCTCAATCTCACTCTTTTTCTTTTTCAACCACCAAAGCCCCCTTTGCCGGTTATCGCTTCTCGGCCTTTTGGCTAAGATCAAAGTGTAGTATCTGTTCTGCAATATTATACCGAGATCTTAGTCGAGGGGCGAGAAGTGTTTACTACGCCTTTCAGGCACGTTCCTGCTCTGTCGCTGCTCATTCTTGTTACATCGCTGTACCTGCCTGCTCTGTCGCTGTCCTGTTCCACGCTGATCCAGCTCTACCGCTTGGTTCCGTCCACAGAAGCCGCTCCGCTCTAGGAGCTCCCTCTATCTTCACTCTATCCTTGGCCACTATGGCGGCCTCGGAAGAGAAAAAACGGACAGTCCGTCTGGAAGTTGACGCTCCCGTCCTTGATGTCGCCAAAATGTTCTATAAGGACTTTGGTCCCACAAAAATCGATACTATTCAACCTGCTGGTAAAAACCTGTTCCTGATCACCTTTACTACGCTCCAGTTCGTTCAGCAAGTTTTGCAAAATAACCTTACGGTACTCGGCAAGCAATGCACCGTCACTGCAGTTGAGGAAGAGGGTCAATGGATCACTATCAAGAATCTTCCAAAATGGGTTCAATGGGACTCAGTTTTGAGTACCCTAAAACAATACGGCAAAGTCACAGCCCACAAGTTCGACGAATACCCCAATATGAAAGGTCTCAAGAATGGCGATAGGTCTGTAAGGATCAAGATGACCACTAACGTTCCCAATGCCCTACAGTTCGGTAGGATCCGGGCCCTTGTCTTTTATCGAGGCATGGTTAAGAGGTGTTTCTTCTGTCAAGAAGAAGGCCATACAGTCTCCGCATGCGATAAAAAGCAGACACAGCAAGCACAGCGGGAACGCAGGGCGAATCCCGACGCTATGCCAGTACCACCCGTGGATCAGGAAGTAGAGATTCCAGATGCCGATAGTGCTACAAATACGAGCGCTAACCAAGAGGCAGATATTGCCTGCAAAGACATTACTGTCTCCTCGATGAATGTCTCGCAAGACAGCTCAGAGAGTTCCTTTTCGCCTACAGGCGAAAGTCCCGCTACCAAGACTTTTTCCAGCGCAGTTGAGAACGGTTACTGCGCTAACCCGAACTCCAACCCGATACCTGTTCCAATAGCAACAAAAGTACCTCATTCCGAATCACCTAACCAGAAACGGCCTCGAAGCCATTCCAAAGACAGCTCATCCAAGAGGGGCCGGTCAAAAACAAAGTCACCACCGAAAGGAAGTAAATAAACAAGTTTTATTTACTCACCTTCAAGAACAATCGTCCGAATACGAGAACCTGAAAGAAAAGAAAATTACCAAGGTTTTAATCAAGAGTTTTTTACTTACCTTTTTAATGACTAATACATTTACTTTTAAAACTGCAACGTTGAACGTCAACGGAC
This sequence comes from Leiobunum rupestre, assembly GCF_980474605.1. Classification (NCBI taxonomy): domain Eukaryota; kingdom Metazoa; phylum Arthropoda; class Arachnida; order Opiliones; family Sclerosomatidae; genus Leiobunum; species Leiobunum rupestre. The sequence continues at coordinate 55,192,949 of NC_143392.1, read as the reverse complement.
TCAGAGATCGTAAAAAAATGGAAGCTGTAGCTGGCTTCATCATTACTATTAATTTCGACATTTTATTCTTACAAGAAACGCATTTTTGCGCCAGGGACGACTGGCGACAAATTCGTACTATTTTTCAAGGCTACAAAATTTACTACAGTAGTGCCCCGACGACATCCTCAGGGGGCACGGCAATCCTTCTAAAAAACAAGTGGATAACACATGTTACTGGCTTCCGTCCGGACAACGAGGGTAGAGTTACCAGCCTCAATATCCACATCAATGGACATAAGGCACGTATCGTCTCGGTCTATGCACCGTGCAAACCTACCGAGAGGCTCCGCTTCTTTTCAAACTTACACAATTTTTTCACGGGGACTTTTAATCTCATTATCATCGGGGGAGATTTCAACTGTATTAACGATCCGCTGCTCGACAAGGAAGGCGGGCGTCACTTCATTGATAAAAGCGTACCAGAGCTGAATTCAGTTTGTCAAGACTTCAGCCTTTTCGACACCTGGCGGGCTAAACACCCAACGACGAGACAATTTTCGTGGCGTTCAACTAGCGTAGCGACTCGACTGGACAAAATTTTTTGTTCCAACACCAACTACGTTCAGGTAACTGACTCTGAAATGGTTTCCTTAAACAGTACTGCTCAACTAGTATCCGATCACGACTGTGTCCTGTCCACCTTCAAAATTAACCCTCTGGAGCCGAAAGGCCCCGGAGTCTGGAGACTTAATCCGGCCATTTTTAAAGAAGATCAAGATGACAACCTGAAATCAAAACTTCAGGCCCTTATCAGCAAGGTGTCTAACCCTCAGGAGTGGGAAACCTTCAAATCCGAAGCCGCGGACTGTCTACGCAGTTTCTCCAAACATAGAGCCGCCGAGAAGCGAAAAAATCTCGCTTTTCTACGGTGGACGCTCCAAAAATTGTCTAATTTTAAAACCAATTCAATAGAAACACAAATTGCTATAACAGAAGTAAATGATCGAATTTCAGAAGTATACCATCACGCTTATCTCGAAAAACAGTCAAAACTTCTATCAGCCTGCCTTCACGATGAAGAAACTTTTTCCGGCAATTTCTACCGCCGAGCTAGTGCCCCGAAGAAAACCATCCGAATTACGTCTCTACTTACCAAGGAGGGACCAGTCCATGGCCAAGATGGAGTCACAAAAGCGTTTCGGCAATTTTACATGAACCTATATGAAAAAAAACAAGTCAGTACCTTAGAAAACCAAATACTTACCAACTTACCTCATTTATCCAGCGAAGACAGAAATCCACTAGCCCAGCAAATTACCAGCAACGAAATAACGAGCGCCATCAAGACTATGAAAACTGGTAGAGCTCCAGGTCCAGATGGGCTAAGCATAGAGTTTTACCTGTTCATTTGGGAGTTCATTTGCCCAATCCTCGTTCAACTTTTCAATACCATCATTCACGAGACTCAGCTCCCCGACTCTTTTCGACAAGGCCTAGTCACACTTCTATGCAAGGACACCGACCACAAAGACAATCCAGAATTCTGGCGACCAATCACCTTACTGAACCTCGACCGGCGCCTCCTGGCCAAGATCCTGGAAACTAGAATTTCCAAAATCGCTACCAACATTATTGGTACTAACCAGTCTTGTGGAGTGAAAGGACGTAATCCTCTCCACAACCTTGTCATGCTTCGAGATATCATGGAAAACACTATCAATAGGGGACAGTCCGGCTTCTTGGTGGCTGTGGACTTCCAAAAGGCATTCGACTCAATCGACCATGAATACCTGTGGAAAACTCTTAAACTCTTTGGCTTTGGTGAAGAGTTTATTGCCTTCCTGAAAACAATTTACACTAACAACGACAGTAATCTACTAATAAATAATGAACTCACCAAGTCTTTTCCAGTCCGTAGGGGGGTACGCCAAGGCTGCCCCCTATCGCCGATCCTTTTCTGCCTAGCGTTGGAACCCCTTCTGCGCTCAGTCACCTATTCGCCACTCATCTCCGGCCTTCACTGTCCTGGAACCAACGCCTCATTGGACCAAAAATATGCGGCTCACGCCGATGACTGCAATTTCTTCACTAACAACACCTCCAGTATCAGCCACATTTTCTACCTCATCACAGAATTCAGCAATATTTCCGGATGTCTGATCAACACTGACAAAACGAAGGTTATGCCGATCGGGTTTTCACCGCCCGACGTCCTGCCTTCATCCTGTCCCGTCAAAGTACTCTCTACCACAGTAAAAATCATGGGAATTGTCCTGAATTCAACTGGCATCTGCTCGTCCAACAATCGCACTCTTAATGACCGTTTCAAAAACACTCTAGAGCAATTCAACGACCACCAGCTGTCTATGCGAGCCCGAATCCAACTGGTTAAACAAGTCGCCTTACCTAAACTGACCTACGCTGTCCCTCTAGTCAACTTCACCAAGTCCTTCCTGGAAGCCTTAACAAGAGTGATATTCTTGTTCATCTGGAATAACACTCAAGAAACCGTTGCCCGTACCACAATGTACCTCCCTCCAGACAAGGGAGGTAGGGGAGTCCCGAACCTCCATCAAGAAATCAAAGCCTTGGAATTCTCACGTTACTCATCCTGTCTGCAAGCTAAAAACCACGCTGTAAAAAAGTCCGTCATTTTTCATCTCTCAACTACCAGTACCACCGTTTTCAAGATCCCATGGGACCACCATATGCCTCACGCTAGCTCAGTCAATCCCATGTATCAGTCATTCAGAGACACAGCACTCACCTTGAAGAAAATCGATCCAACCAGTAATCTCCTAGAAGCCAAAAACAAATCAATTAAAACAAAATTACAGACAACCATACCTACCACACCAAGAATCGTTTCCCTCCAGCCGCATATCAACTGGGGCGTCGCTTTCCGGCGGTGCACCAGTGTATTTCTCGAAGGCTCACGGCGAGACTTCGCATTCAAAGTTAACCACAACGTCCTTCCGACCAGAGATGTCTTGTTCACTCGTAACATGGCCACAACACGATCCTGCCCGTTCTGTACCTCAACGGAGACTCTTACTCACCTACTCTATGATTGCGCAATACCTAAACTTCTCAGGAACCACGCCAGAGTCTTCTTTGGCGCCCGCTTTCTATCATGGTCTACCATAAGTCATCTAACGCCACTCCCTGTGCCGAAGTCGGTCATATACATTGCCACTATCATAATCACCGAAATCAACTTCCAGGTCTGGAAAGCCAGAAACCGTCTACTTTTTGAAAACAAACGAGATGTCGCTAAAGTCGTTTTAGCACGTGTCCGGCTTCACCTTCAGCGGCGAGCGAGGGCGGACCGACACCATCTATCTGGAACATCGTTCAGCGAGAAATGGTGCGCACCGGAGCTTCCGGCCCTGCAACTCCACCAAAACGAAGAATTCAAACTTCTATTTTAAACAATTTTCATTGACTTTTAACTTTACAAAAAAAATACGTTAAAAATATAAAAAGTTTCCCTCTCCTAGTTTGTTCGCGTTAAGTTAAACTAAAAAATAAACCGCGAACAAAAAGTATAAAAGTGTAAAATATCTATATATGTAAAAATGTACTCCTCTTAACGACCTTTTAATAAACAATTAAAAGTATCTGTTCTTATCAGCTTAATATCTGATACGGGTCCCATCGGGGCCCAAGATATTAAACTTATTTTTGGACGGCGGCGGAGAGGTCGGAGCTTGCTCCACCTCCGCCACGGGTTGGCCTGGTATTGCAGTTCTTCCAGGATCGGCCCACCTCGCTCAATGAATCTAAAATCAAACACCATATATATATATATATATATATATATATATATATATATTCCTGACGTCATAAGAGGGAAAGTCGTCATTGGCTAGTAGATCATTTTGAAGATTCGGACGGATTTGTTTTGTAATTTTTTACCTTAACTGTCGTACGTTACCAACGGTATGTTTTTTTTAAGTCACTTTCGTTACTAACAGGAGACATGATTAGGAGTTCACAGCCGGCCGCTTTTCGACATTCGCATTGGCAACACGTCTTCCCCTTTAAAAAAATTAACCCCTCCCAAACCATGGTAACTCCGTTCTCGAAACGGACACCATATAAGTTATTTACATCGAGTTACCTAGCGAGGATTGCGGTACTATCGCTGTAGAAATAGGGGACTGTTAAAAGCGGGATGGTTTGGAAAAAACGAGTTTTTGTGTTGCTGATGCCGGGGCGCGTACTACGCGGCAACCACGGTCAATTCGTAGTGCCATATCTCATGACACTTCTCTACAGCTGTTCTGGTAAGCGTGCAGGAGGAAACTCCGTATGATCAAGATCTTACTTTTTCTAATTATCGATTAAGCACGGTTCCATGTTGCCACTTATTTAAAAAAAGACCCAGAGAAAACCGAAGATAAATTATCGCCTTGGCGAACTAGTTAGAAACAGCGTAAAAGAAAATATTTAAAAATAAACAAATTTTATTAGAAAGACTCAAATACCCCGTTAATGAAAAAAAAGAGGGTGAGAGGAAGAGATCAGCCACCGGCACGCCGTGTTCCCTGGTGGTCTCCCTCCCTCCCAAGAAATGACCCCACTCGACGCGGCTTACCGTCGTTGATGGGTCGAGAACCAATGTATTCTGCGTGATATTACCGTTGACGGCTGAAAACGCTCGATGGCCGTCGATCTTTTTGTTTGAAATCAAGAAGTTACCTTCTTTGGTCAGACGTGATGGTTATACACGCTGTCATCTCCAACCACGAGCAATCTGCTTAAACATAATTATGAAATTTGTGAATGCTCAATCTCACTCTTTTTCTTTTTCAACCACCAAAGCCCCCTTTGCCGGTTATCGCTTCTCGGCCTTTTGGCTAAGATCAAAGTGTAGTATCTGTTCTTATCAGCTTAATATCTGATACGGGTCCCATCGGGGCCCAAGATATTAAACTTATTTTTGGACGGCGGCGGAGAGGTCGGAGCTTGCTCCACCTCCGCCACGGGTTGGCCTGGTATTGCAGTTCTTCCAGGATCGGCCCACCTCGCTCAATGAATCTAAAATCAAACACCATATATATATATATATATATATATATATATATTCCTGACGTCATAAGAGGGAAAGTCGTCATTGGCTAGTAGATCATTTTGAAGATTCGGACGGATTTGTTTTGTAATTTTTTACCTTAACTGTCGTACGTTACCAACGGTATGTTTTTTTTAAGTCACTTTCGTTACTAACAGGAGACATGATTAGGAGTTCACAGCCGGCCGCTTTTCGACATTCGCATTGGCAACACGTCTTCCCCTTTAAAAAAATTAACCCCTCCCAAACCATGGTAACTCCGTTCTCGAAACGGACACCATATAAGTTATTTACATCGAGTTACCTAGCGAGGATTGCGGTACTATCGCTGTAGAAATAGGGGACTGTTAAAAGCGGGATGGTTTGGAAAAAACGAGTTTTTGTGTTGCTGATGCCGGGGCGCGTACTACGCGGCAACCACGGTCAATTCGTAGTGCCATATCTCATGACACTTCTCTACAGCTGTTCTGGTAAGCGTGCAGGAGGAAACTCCGTATGATCAAGATCTTACTTTTTCTAATTATCGATTAAGCACGGTTCCATGTTGCCACTTATTTAAAAAAAGACCCAGAGAAAACCGAAGATAAATTATCGCCTTGGCGAACTAGTTAGAAACAGCGTAAAAGAAAATATTTAAAAATAAACAAATTTTATTAGAAAGACTCAAATACCCCGTTAATGAAAAAAAAGAGGGTGAGAGGAAGAGATCAGCCACCGGCACGCCGTGTTCCCTGGTGGTCTCCCTCCCTCCCAAGAAATGACCCCACTCGACGCGGCTTACCGTCGTTGATGGGTCGAGAACCAATGTATTCTGCGTGATATTACCGTTGACGGCTGAAAACGCTCGATGGCCGTCGATCTTTTTGTTTGAAATCAAGAAGTTACCTTCTTTGGTCAGACGTGATGGTTATACACGCTGTCATCTCCAACCACGAGCAATCTGCTTAAACATAATTATGAAATTTGTGAATGCTCAATCTCACTCTTTTTCTTTTTCAACCACCAAAGCCCCCTTTGCCGGTTATCGCTTCTCGGCCTTTTGGCTAAGATCAAAGTGTGGCATAGAATACAAGTAACTTACCGTGGAGTCCAGCGGATGTGTTTTTTCTGTCACAAAGACACGCATCAGGTTCGGGATTGCCCGAGAAAGAAAAACCGGACTCAAAGAAATTCGGCCAGCCAGAAGCCACCAGCCGAAGATCCAGAGAACGTTAGGGAGGCAACACAGAGACCACCTGGGAATACCACCATTAATGCAGACAATCCCGAATCGAATATGGAGGTAGTAGCAGAGAACTCGGGGAGTCCCGGCGATGGCTGGGACTTGGTGACACCAGACTCTTCCCCTCAGAATCTGGAAAATGTGACGAAAGCCAAAGGTTACGCCGATGTGCTCAAGTCGCCAAACAAACAAGGCCCACCTGCGCCAGAATCTGGTAGAGAAGTAAAACATCACTGTGAAAAAGAATTTGAGTACTTCGTAGGTAGTTGGAACTGGGAAACCCTTCCTAGAGAAGATTTAGAAGAGTTCTGCCGGCGAGCCAAAGCCTTTATTTCAACTGACCCTCAAATCATGAAATCGATAAGCGAAGCATTGAGGGATGCACAACGTGCGCTTCAATGCCGATTCAAACGCCGTGGTAGTCCATCTCGGGAAAGTGACACCAAAAAGGGGAAGAAATAGGACACTGCCAGAGTAATTATATATTTTACGAATACGTTCTTATATTTTAAAGATTTTATTTTTAGAATATTTGTGTTATACAACCAGTAATGTTTTAAAAGTTTTATTTATAAAAAAAAAAAACGTTTTAAACTTAACGTGTAGATTTTGAATCTTTAATACCCCGTAAAAATGGAAAAGAAATATTAGAAAATGATGCCTAAAAATGTGGTTACGCGTACCTTGTTGAAAAAATATAGTGAAAAACAGTTAAAAATTGTATATATACTTTGTTAAAAATATTGTGAAAAATAGTACTTACCTTGACGCCTTGTTGTACAAAAAAAAAGAAAAGAAAAAATTGCTGTTTGACAAATGTTCGCGCTAATTTAAACCTAATAACGCGAACAATTGTAACTTTTGACCAGAATTTCAAATAAACAAATTCAGTATCTGTTCTTATCAGCTTAATATCTGATACGGGTCCCATCGGGGCCCAAGATATTAAACTTATTTTTGGACGGCGGCGGAGAGGTCGGAGCTTGCTCCACCTCCGCCACGGGTTGGCCTGGTATTGCAGTTCTTCCAGGATCGGCCCACCTCGCTCAATGAATCTAAAATCAAACACCATATATATATATATATATATATATATATATATATATTCCTGACGTCATAAGAGGGAAAGTCGTCATTGGCTAGTAGATCATTTTGAAGATTCGGACGGATTTGTTTTGTAATTTTTTACCTTAACTGTCGTACGTTACCAACGGTATGTTTTTTTTAAGTCACTTTCGTTACTAACAGGAGACATGATTAGGAGTTCACAGCCGGCCGCTTTTCGACATTCGCATTGGCAACACGTCTTCCCCTTTAAAAAAATTAACCCCTCCCAAACCATGGTAACTCCGTTCTCGAAACGGACACCATATAAGTTATTTACATCGAGTTACCTAGCGAGGATTGCGGTACTATCGCTGTAGAAATAGGGGACTGTTAAAAGCGGGATGGTTTGGAAAAAACGAGTTTTTGTGTTGCTGATGCCGGGGCGCGTACTACGCGGCAACCACGGTCAATTCGTAGTGCCATATCTCATGACACTTCTCTACAGCTGTTCTGGTAAGCGTGCAGGAGGAAACTCCGTATGATCAAGATCTTACTTTTTCTAATTATCGATTAAGCACGGTTCCATGTTGCCACTTATTTAAAAAAAGACCCAGAGAAAACCGAAGATAAATTATCGCCTTGGCGAACTAGTTAGAAACAGCGTAAAAGAAAATATTTAAAAATAAACAAATTTTATTAGAAAGACTCAAATACCCCGTTAATGAAAAAAAAGAGGGTGAGAGGAAGAGATCAGCCACCGGCACGCCGTGTTCCCTGGTGGTCTCCCTCCCTCCCAAGAAATGACCCCACTCGACGCGGCTTACCGTCGTTGATGGGTCGAGAACCAATGTATTCTGCGTGATATTACCGTTGACGGCTGAAAACGCTCGATGGCCGTCGATCTTTTTGTTTGAAATCAAGAAGTTACCTTCTTTGGTCAGACGTGATGGTTATACACGCTGTCATCTCCAACCACGAGCAATCTGCTTAAACATAATTATGAAATTTGTGAATGCTCAATCTCACTCTTTTTCTTTTTCAACCACCAAAGCCCCCTTTGCCGGTTATCGCTTCTCGGCCTTTTGGCTAAGATCAAAGTGTAGTATCTGTTCTTATCAGCTTAATATCTGATACGGGTCCCATCGGGGCCCAAGATATTAAACTTATTTTTGGACGGCGGCGGAGAGGTCGGAGCTTGCTCCACCTCCGCCACGGGTTGGCCTGGTATTGCAGTTCTTCCAGGATCGGCCCACCTCGCTCAATGAATCTAAAATCAAACACCATATATATATATATATATATATATATATATATTCCTGACGTCATAAGAGGGAAAGTCGTCATTGGCTAGTAGATCATTTTGAAGATTCGGACGGATTTGTTTTGTAATTTTTTACCTTAACTGTCGTACGTTACCAACGGTATGTTTTTTTTAAGTCACTTTCGTTACTAACAGGAGACATGATTAGGAGTTCACAGCCGGCCGCTTTTCGACATTCGCATTGGCAACACGTCTTCCCCTTTAAAAAAATTAACCCCTCCCAAACCATGGTAACTCCGTTCTCGAAACGGACACCATATAAGTTATTTACATCGAGTTACCTAGCGAGGATTGCGGTACTATCGCTGTAGAAATAGGGGACTGTTAAAAGCGGGATGGTTTGGAAAAAACGAGTTTTTGTGTTGCTGATGCCGGGGCGCGTACTACGCGGCAACCACGGTCAATTCGTAGTGCCATATCTCATGACACTTCTCTACAGCTGTTCTGGTAAGCGTGCAGGAGGAAACTCCGTATGATCAAGATCTTACTTTTTCTAATTATCGATTAAGCACGGTTCCATGTTGCCACTTATTTAAAAAAAGACCCAGAGAAAACCGAAGATAAATTATCGCCTTGGCGAACTAGTTAGAAACAGCGTAAAAGAAAATATTTAAAAATAAACAAATTTTATTAGAAAGACTCAAATACCCCGTTAATGAAAAAAAAGAGGGTGAGAGGAAGAGATCAGCCACCGGCACGCCGTGTTCCCTGGTGGTCTCCCTCCCTCCCAAGAAATGACCCCACTCGACGCGGCTTACCGTCGTTGATGGGTCGAGAACCAATGTATTCTGCGTGATATTACCGTTGACGGCTGAAAACGCTCGATGGCCGTCGATCTTTTTGTTTGAAATCAAGAAGTTACCTTCTTTGGTCAGACGTGATGGTTATACACGCTGTCATCTCCAACCACGAGCAATCTGCTTAAACATAATTATGAAATTTGTGAATGCTCAATCTCACTCTTTTTCTTTTTCAACCACCAAAGCCCCCTTTGCCGGTTATCGCTTCTCGGCCTTTTGGCTAAGATCAAAGTGTAGTATCTGTTCTTATCAGCTTAATATCTGATACGGGTCCCATCGGGGCCCAAGATATTAAACTTATTTTTGGACGGCGGCGGAGAGGTCGGAGCTTGCTCCACCTCCGCCACGGGTTGGCCTGGTATTGCAGTTCTTCCAGGATCGGCCCACCTCGCTCAATGAATCTAAAATCAAACACCATATATATATATATATATATATATATATATATATATATTCCTGACGTCATAAGAGGGAAAGTCGTCATTGGCTAGTAGATCATTTTGAAGATTCGGACGGATTTGTTTTGTAATTTTTTACCTTAACTGTCGTACGTTACCAACGGTATGTTTTTTTTAAGTCACTTTCGTTACTAACAGGAGACATGATTAGGAGTTCACAGCCGGCCGCTTTTCGACATTCGCATTGGCAACACGTCTTCCCCTTTAAAAAAATTAACCCCTCCCAAACCATGGTAACTCCGTTCTCGAAACGGACACCATATAAGTTATTTACATCGAGTTACCTAGCGAGGATTGCGGTACTATCGCTGTAGAAATAGGGGACTGTTAAAAGCGGGATGGTTTGGAAAAAACGAGTTTTTGTGTTGCTGATGCCGGGGCGCGTACTACGCGGCAACCACGGTCAATTCGTAGTGCCATATCTCATGACACTTCTCTACAGCTGTTCTGGTAAGCGTGCAGGAGGAAACTCCGTATGATCAAGATCTTACTTTTTCTAATTATCGATTAAGCACGGTTCCATGTTGCCACTTATTTAAAAAAAGACCCAGAGAAAACCGAAGATAAATTATCGCCTTGGCGAACTAGTTAGAAACAGCGTAAAAGAAAATATTTAAAAATAAACAAATTTTATTAGAAAGACTCAAATACCCCGTTAATGAAAAAAAAGAGGGTGAGAGGAAGAGATCAGCCACCGGCACGCCGTGTTCCCTGGTGGTCTCCCTCCCTCCCAAGAAATGACCCCACTCGACGCGGCTTACCGTCGTTGATGGGTCGAGAACCAATGTATTCTGCGTGATATTACCGTTGACGGCTGAAAACGCTCGATGGCCGTCGATCTTTTTGTTTGAAATCAAGAAGTTACCTTCTTTGGTCAGACGTGATGGTTATACACGCTGTCATCTCCAACCACGAGCAATCTGCTTAAACATAATTATGAAATTTGTGAATGCTCAATCTCACTCTTTTTCTTTTTCAACCACCAAAGCCCCCTTTGCCGGTTATCGCTTCTCGGCCTTTTGGCTAAGATCAAAGTGTAGTATCTGTTCTTATCAGCTTAATATCTGATACGGGTCCCATCGGGGCCCAAGATATTAAACTTATTTTTGGACGGCGGCGGAGAGGTCGGAGCTTGCTCCACCTCCGCCACGGGTTGGCCTGGTATTGCAGTTCTTCCAGGATCGGCCCACCTCGCTCAATGAATCTAAAATCAAACACCATATATATATATATATATATATATATATATATATATATTCCTGACGTCATAAGAGGGAAAGTCGTCATTGGCTAGTAGATCATTTTGAAGATTCGGACGGATTTGTTTTGTAATTTTTTACCTTAACTGTCGTACGTTACCAACGGTATGTTTTTTTTAAGTCACTTTCGTTACTAACAGGAGACATGATTAGGAGTTCACAGCCGGCCGCTTTTCGACATTCGCATTGGCAACACGTCTTCCCCTTTAAAAAAATTAACCCCTCCCAAACCATGGTAACTCCGTTCTCGAAACGGACACCATATAAGTTATTTACATCGAGTTACCTAGCGAGGATTGCGGTACTATCGCTGTAGAAATAGGGGACTGTTAAAAGCGGGATGGTTTGGAAAAAACGAGTTTTTGTGTTGCTGATGCCGGGGCGCGTACTACGCGGCAACCACGGTCAATTCGTAGTGCCATATCTCATGACACTTCTCTACAGCTGTTCTGGTAAGCGTGCAGGAGGAAACTCCGTATGATCAAGATCTTACTTTTTCTAATTATCGATTAAGCACGGTTCCATGTTGCCACTTATTTAAAAAAAGACCCAGAGAAAACCGAAGATAAATTATCGCCTTGGCGAACTAGTTAGAAACAGCGTAAAAGAAAATATTTAAAAATAAACAAATTTTATTAGAAAGACTCAAATACCCCGTTAATGAAAAAAAAGAGGGTGAGAGGAAGAGATCAGCCACCGGCACGCCGTGTTCCCTGGTGGTCTCCCTCCCTCCCAAGAAATGACCCCACTCGACGCGGCTTACCGTCGTTGATGGGTCGAGAACCAATGTATTCTGCGTGATATTACCGTTGACGGCTGAAAACGCTCGATGGCCGTCGATCTTTTTGTTTGAAATCAAGAAGTTACCTTCTTTGGTCAGACGTGATGGTTATACACGCTGTCATCTCCAACCACGAGCAATCTGCTTAAACATAATTATGAAATTTGTGAATGCTCAATCTCACTCTTTTTCTTTTTCAACCACCAAAGCCCCCTTTGCCGGTTATCGCTTCTCGGCCTTTTGGCTAAGATCAAAGTGTAGTATCTGTTCTTATCAGCTTAATATCTGATACGGGTCCCATCGGGGCCCAAGATATTAAACTTATTTTTGGACGGCGGCGGAGAGGTCGGAGCTTGCTCCACCTCCGCCACGGGTTGGCCTGGTATTGCAGTTCTTCCAGGATCGGCCCACCTCGCTCAATGAATCTAAAATCAAACACCATATATATATATATATATATATATATATATATATTCCTGACGTCATAAGAGGGAAAGTCGTCATTGGCTAGTAGATCATTTTGAAGATTCGGACGGATTTGTTTTGTAATTTTTTACCTTAACTGTCGTACGTTACCAACGGTATGTTTTTTTTAAGTCACTTTCGTTACTAACAGGAGACATGATTAGGAGTTCACAGCCGGCCGCTTTTCGACATTCGCATTGGCAACACGTCTTCCCCTTTAAAAAAATTAACCCCTCCCAAACCATGGTAACTCCGTTCTCGAAACGGACACCATATAAGTTATTTACATCGAGTTACCTAGCGAGGATTGCGGTACTATCGCTGTAGAAATAGGGGACTGTTAAAAGCGGGATGGTTTGGAAAAAACGAGTTTTTGTGTTGCTGATGCCGGGGCGCGTACTACGCGGCAACCACGGTCAATTCGTAGTGCCATATCTCATGACACTTCTCTACAGCTGTTCTGGTAAGCGTGCAGGAGGAAACTCCGTATGATCAAGATCTTACTTTTTCTAATTATCGATTAAGCACGGTTCCATGTTGCCACTTATTTAAAAAAAGACCCAGAGAAAACCGAAGATAAATTATCGCCTTGGCGAACTAGTTAGAAACAGCGTAAAAGAAAATATTTAAAAATAAACAAATTTTATTAGAAAGACTCAAATACCCCGTTAATGAAAAAAAAGAGGGTGAGAGGAAGAGATCAGCCACCGGCACGCCGTGTTCCCTGGTGGTCTCCCTCCCTCCCAAGAAATGACCCCACTCGACGCGGCTTACCGTCGTTGATGGGTCGAGAACCAATGTATTCTGCGTGATATTACCGTTGACGGCTGAAAACGCTCGATGGCCGTCGATCTTTTTGTTTGAAATCAAGAAGTTACCTTCTTTGGTCAGACGTGATGGTTATACACGCTGTCATCTCCAACCACGAGCAATCTGCTTAAACATAATTATGAAATTTGTGAATGCTCAATCTCACTCTTTTTCTTTTTCAACCACCAAAGCCCCCTTTGCCGGTTATCGCTTCTCGGCCTTTTGGCTAAGATCAAAGTGTAGTATCTGTTCTTATCAGCTTAATATCTGATACGGGTCCCATCGGGGCCCAAGATATTAAACTTATTTTTGGACGGCGGCGGAGAGGTCGGAGCTTGCTCCACCTCCGCCACGGGTTGGCCTGGTATTGCAGTTCTTCCAGGATCGGCCCACCTCGCTCAATGAATCTAAAATCAAACACCATATATATATATATATATATATATATATATATATATATTCCTGACGTCATAAGAGGGAAAGTCGTCATTGGCTAGTAGATCATTTTGAAGATTCGGACGGATTTGTTTTGTAATTTTTTACCTTAACTGTCGTACGTTACCAACGGTATGTTTTTTTTAAGTCACTTTCGTTACTAACAGGAGACATGATTAGGAGTTCACAGCCGGCCGCTTTTCGACATTCGCATTGGCAACACGTCTTCCCCTTTAAAAAAATTAACCCCTCCCAAACCATGGTAACTCCGTTCTCGAAACGGACACCATATAAGTTATTTACATCGAGTTACCTAGCGAGGATTGCGGTACTATCGCTGTAGAAATAGGGGACTGTTAAAAGCGGGATGGTTTGGAAAAAACGAGTTTTTGTGTTGCTGATGCCGGGGCGCGTACTACGCGGCAACCACGGTCAATTCGTAGTGCCATATCTCATGACACTTCTCTACAGCTGTTCTGGTAAGCGTGCAGGAGGAAACTCCGTATGATCAAGATCTTACTTTTTCTAATTATCGATTAAGCACGGTTCCATGTTGCCACTTATTTAAAAAAAGACCCAGAGAAAACCGAAGATAAATTATCGCCTTGGCGAACTAGTTAGAAACAGCGTAAAAGAAAATATTTAAAAATAAACAAATTTTATTAGAAAGACTCAAATACCCCGTTAATGAAAAAAAAAGAGGGTGAGAGGAAGAGATCAGCCACCGGCACGCCGTGTTCCCTGGTGGTCTCCCTCCCTCCCAAGAAATGACCCCACTCGACGCGGCTTACCGTCGTTGATGGGTCGAGAACCAATGTATTCTGCGTGATATTACCGTTGACGGCTGAAAACGCTCGATGGCCGTCGATCTTTTTGTTTGAAATCAAGAAGTTACCTTCTTTGGTCAGACGTGATGGTTATACACGCTGTCATCTCCAACCACGAGCAATCTGCTTAAACATAATTATGAAATTTGTGAATGCTCAATCTCACTCTTTTTCTTTTTCAACCACCAAAGCCCCCTTTGCCGGTTATCGCTTCTCGGCCTTTTGGCTAAGATCAAAGTGTAGTATCTGTTCTTATCAGCTTAATATCTGATACGGGTCCCATCGGGGCCCAAGATATTAAACTTATTTTTGGACGGCGGCGGAGAGGTCGGAGCTTGCTCCACCTCCGCCACGGGTTGGCCTGGTATTGCAGTTCTTCCAGGATCGGCCCACCTCGCTCAATGAATCTAAAATCAAACACCATATATATATATATATATATATATATATATATATTCCTGACGTCATAAGAGGGAAAGTCGTCATTGGCTAGTAGATCATTTTGAAGATTCGGACGGATTTGTTTTGTAATTTTTTACCTTAACTGTCGTACGTTACCAACGGTATGTTTTTTTTAAGTCACTTTCGTTACTAACAGGAGACATGATTAGGAGTTCACAGCCGGCCGCTTTTCGACATTCGCATTGGCAACACGTCTTCCCCTTTAAAAAAATTAACCCCTCCCAAACCATGGTAACTCCGTTCTCGAAACGGACACCATATAAGTTATTTACATCGAGTTACCTAGCGAGGATTGCGGTACTATCGCTGTAGAAATAGGGGACTGTTAAAAGCGGGATGGTTTGGAAAAAACGAGTTTTTGTGTTGCTGATGCCGGGGCGCGTACTACGCGGCAACCACGGTCAATTCGTAGTGCCATATCTCATGACACTTCTCTACAGCTGTTCTGGTAAGCGTGCAGGAGGAAACTCCGTATGATCAAGATCTTACTTTTTCTAATTATCGATTAAGCACGGTTCCATGTTGCCACTTATTTAAAAAAAGACCCAGAGAAAACCGAAG
Source organism: Leiobunum rupestre (assembly GCF_980474605.1). Lineage (NCBI taxonomy): Eukaryota > Metazoa > Arthropoda > Arachnida > Opiliones > Sclerosomatidae > Leiobunum > Leiobunum rupestre. Next base: position 55,177,445 of record NC_143392.1, on the reverse strand, counting down.
ATAAATTATCGCCTTGGCGAACTAGTTAGAAACAGCGTAAAAGAAAATATTTAAAAATAAACAAATTTTATTAGAAAGACTCAAATACCCCGTTAATGAAAAAAAAGAGGGTGAGAGGAAGAGATCAGCCACCGGCACGCCGTGTTCCCTGGTGGTCTCCCTCCCTCCCAAGAAATGACCCCACTCGACGCGGCTTACCGTCGTTGATGGGTCGAGAACCAATGTATTCTGCGTGATATTACCGTTGACGGCTGAAAACGCTCGATGGCCGTCGATCTTTTTGTTTGAAATCAAGAAGTTACCTTCTTTGGTCAGACGTGATGGTTATACACGCTGTCATCTCCAACCACGAGCAATCTGCTTAAACATAATTATGAAATTTGTGAATGCTCAATCTCACTCTTTTTCTTTTTCAACCACCAAAGCCCCCTTTGCCGGTTATCGCTTCTCGGCCTTTTGGCTAAGATCAAAGTGTAGTATCTGTTTTCAATAGAGCTATACCGAGATCTTAGTCGGGGGGCGAGAAGTGTTTTTACGCCTTTAAGGCGAGTTTTCCTGCTTGCTGCATGTTCCGATCCTGTGCCTCGCCTAGTTGCTGTTGCCTTGCTGCTGTTCCTGAAACAAAAAACCTACCTGGTACTCACCTGACGCTCCTGCTGAGTTCCTCCACTGACGCTGCTCCTGCTTGGGGCTTCTACCAACCGACGAAATTCTCCTAGCCTTCATGGCTACGGAGGAAAAGAAGAGAACTGCACGTTTGGAAGTCGATGCTGACTTTCTAGATGTTGCTCGAACCATCTACGACCACCTAGGACCGAAGAGTATCGACACACTTCAACCTATGGGTAAGGGAATATACCTGATAACATTCACGACCCTGGCCTTCCTTCAAGAAGCTCTTTTATGCAACGACCTGAAAACAAATAATAAAACCTGGAAACTCACCTGTATGGAAGACGACGGTATTTGGATAACGATAAAGAACTTACCAAAATGGATCCAGTGGGATTCCGTAATAAGTACTCTCCGGCAACATGGTAATATTAAAACTTATCATTTCGATGAATATCAACAACTTAAAGGCGTCAAAAATGGCGATCGCTCTGTTAAAATAATAATGACTAAACCTATCCCCAATGTTATGTTTTTCGGGCGAAGCCGCGCCTTAGTTTTTTACAGAGGCGTAGTAAAAAAATGCTTCTACTGCGACGAAGAAGGCCACTCAGTTTCAGCGTGTGAAAAAAAGAAGACAGTTTTAGAAGATAGACGCCCGGTCATCCTTGAAGGCCAGGGTCCACCTTCAATCCCTGAACCCAAGATCGTCCAAGCAATGGACGCCACAGAAGACCTAACCATACTACCACAACTACAGGAAAATCAAGAACACCAATCAAGCAAATCACAATTACTTACCACTTTCGACGACTCAAAAAGCTCTGAAGAGAGCTGGACCCTGACATCACCAGAACCTGCCAAGAAGAACCCAGAACCTCCAGTCAAAACCAGCCAATACGCCGACGCCTTGAAAACACCACCACAGCCCAATGAACCTGAAAATAACCCCGAATCAACGAGCAACGAGCCAGAACAATCCGAATCCAACAACAGCAACGACGAGACTACTTCAGCCACCGGGCCCAGGTGGGATCCCAATACCTGGAAGCCAGGAGTCAAACCAGACCTTACAAAACTAACACACGCCGAACTACAGATCCTCTACAGCCGCCTCGACAGAGAACCTCCCTCAGGAATCAGAACCATTGATTGCTCCATCGACGACCTCCAATTCCAAGTCACCGACCTTCTTCAAAACTACTCTAAACGCAGACACAGCATCTCTCCAAAAAAGAAAGCGAAAAAAGGAAAACCAACTTGTTAAAATTTATTATTTTTTAAATTTTAAACTTAACCATGGCTTTTATTCTATGCACTAATCGTATTTTAAACTTTTAATGAATACAATTAATGACCTGCTGTAATTTAAAATAATTTAAAAGGCAGGAAAAAAAAACATGACAAGGGTACTGTAACTCAAGTTTTTTAATAAACAAATTCAGTATCTGTTCTTATCAGCTTAATATCTGATACGGGTCCCATCGGGGCCCAAGATATTAAACTTATTTTTGGACGGCGGCGGAGAGGTCGGAGCTTGCTCCACCTCCGCCACGGGTTGGCCTGGTATTGCAGTTCTTCCAGGATCGGCCCACCTCGCTCAATGAATCTAAAATCAAACACCATATATATATATATATATATATATATATATATTCCTGACGTCATAAGAGGGAAAGTCGTCATTGGCTAGTAGATCATTTTGAAGATTCGGACGGATTTGTTTTGTAATTTTTTACCTTAACTGTCGTACGTTACCAACGGTATGTTTTTTTTAAGTCACTTTCGTTACTAACAGGAGACATGATTAGGAGTTCACAGCCGGCCGCTTTTCGACATTCGCATTGGCAACACGTCTTCCCCTTTAAAAAAATTAACCCCTCCCAAACCATGGTAACTCCGTTCTCGAAACGGACACCATATAAGTTATTTACATCGAGTTACCTAGCGAGGATTGCGGTACTATCGCTGTAGAAATAGGGGACTGTTAAAAGCGGGATGGTTTGGAAAAAACGAGTTTTTGTGTTGCTGATGCCGGGGCGCGTACTACGCGGCAACCACGGTCAATTCGTAGTGCCATATCTCATGACACTTCTCTACAGCTGTTCTGGTAAGCGTGCAGGAGGAAACTCCGTATGATCAAGATCTTACTTTTTCTAATTATCGATTAAGCACGGTTCCATGTTGCCACTTATTTAAAAAAAGACCCAGAGAAAACCGAAGATAAATTATCGCCTTGGCGAACTAGTTAGAAACAGCGTAAAAGAAAATATTTAAAAATAAACAAATTTTATTAGAAAGACTCAAATACCCCGTTAATGAAAAAAAAGAGGGTGAGAGGAAGAGATCAGCCACCGGCACGCCGTGTTCCCTGGTGGTCTCCCTCCCTCCCAAGAAATGACCCCACTCGACGCGGCTTACCGTCGTTGATGGGTCGAGAACCAATGTATTCTGCGTGATATTACCGTTGACGGCTGAAAACGCTCGATGGCCGTCGATCTTTTTGTTTGAAATCAAGAAGTTACCTTCTTTGGTCAGACGTGATGGTTATACACGCTGTCATCTCCAACCACGAGCAATCTGCTTAAACATAATTATGAAATTTGTGAATGCTCAATCTCACTCTTTTTCTTTTTCAACCACCAAAGCCCCCTTTGCCGGTTATCGCTTCTCGGCCTTTTGGCTTCTACTCACCTGAAAACTAATACGTCACAATTAAACTTACCTGGAATATTAAATGTTAAATTAACCTAGCCTGCATCTCAAACGATAAAATTAAACTACCCGTTTGAACCCCTTTTTTAAATTTCCGTCCAATTAATGTAAATACCTAATTAATGCGAATCAATTTCTGTCCATGATCTATTGAAAGATCTGTATCTGTAAATATTTGTCCTTCATTAATAAACAATTTCAGTATCTGTTCTTATCAGCTTAATATCTGATACGGGTCCCATCGGGGCCCAAGATATTAAACTTATTTTTGGACGGCGGCGGAGAGGTCGGAGCTTGCTCCACCTCCGCCACGGGTTGGCCTGGTATTGCAGTTCTTCCAGGATCGGCCCACCTCGCTCAATGAATCTAAAATCAAACACCATATATATATATATATATATATATATATATTCCTGACGTCATAAGAGGGAAAGTCGTCATTGGCTAGTAGATCATTTTGAAGATTCGGACGGATTTGTTTTGTAATTTTTTACCTTAACTGTCGTACGTTACCAACGGTATGTTTTTTTTAAGTCACTTTCGTTACTAACAGGAGACATGATTAGGAGTTCACAGCCGGCCGCTTTTCGACATTCGCATTGGCAACACGTCTTCCCCTTTAAAAAAATTAACCCCTCCCAAACCATGGTAACTCCGTTCTCGAAACGGACACCATATAAGTTATTTACATCGAGTTACCTAGCGAGGATTGCGGTACTATCGCTGTAGAAATAGGGGACTGTTAAAAGCGGGATGGTTTGGAAAAAACGAGTTTTTGTGTTGCTGATGCCGGGGCGCGTACTACGCGGCAACCACGGTCAATTCGTAGTGCCATATCTCATGACACTTCTCTACAGCTGTTCTGGTAAGCGTGCAGGAGGAAACTCCGTATGATCAAGATCTTACTTTTTCTAATTATCGATTAAGCACGGTTCCATGTTGCCACTTATTTAAAAAAAGACCCAGAGAAAACCGAAGATAAATTATCGCCTTGGCGAACTAGTTAGAAACAGCGTAAAAGAAAATATTTAAAAATAAACAAATTTTATTAGAAAGACTCAAATACCCCGTTAATGAAAAAAAAGAGGGTGAGAGGAAGAGATCAGCCACCGGCACGCCGTGTTCCCTGGTGGTCTCCCTCCCTCCCAAGAAATGACCCCACTCGACGCGGCTTACCGTCGTTGATGGGTCGAGAACCAATGTATTCTGCGTGATATTACCGTTGACGGCTGAAAACGCTCGATGGCCGTCGATCTTTTTGTTTGAAATCAAGAAGTTACCTTCTTTGGTCAGACGTGATGGTTATACACGCTGTCATCTCCAACCACGAGCAATCTGCTTAAACATAATTATGAAATTTGTGAATGCTCAATCTCACTCTTTTTCTTTTTCAACCACCAAAGCCCCCTTTGCCGGTTATCGCTTCTCGGCCTTTTGGCTAAGATCAAAGTGTAGTATCTGTTCTTATCAGCTTAATATCTGATACGGGTCCCATCGGGGCCCAAGATATTAAACTTATTTTTGGACGGCGGCGGAGAGGTCGGAGCTTGCTCCACCTCCGCCACGGGTTGGCCTGGTATTGCAGTTCTTCCAGGATCGGCCCACCTCGCTCAATGAATCTAAAATCAAACACCATATATATATATATATATATATATATATATATATTCCTGACGTCATAAGAGGGAAAGTCGTCATTGGCTAGTAGATCATTTTGAAGATTCGGACGGATTTGTTTGGTAATTTTTTACCTTAACTGTCGTACGTTACCAACGGTATGTTTTTTTTAAGTCACTTTCGTTACTAACAGGAGACATGATTAGGAGTTCACAGCCGGCCGCTTTTCGACATTCGCATTGGCAACACGTCTTCCCCTTTAAAAAAATTAACCCCTCCCAAACCATGGTAACTCCGTTCTCGAAACGGACACCATATAAGTTATTTACATCGAGTTACCTAGCGAGGATTGCGGTACTATCGCTGTAGAAATAGGGGACTGTTAAAAGCGGGATGGTTTGGAAAAAACGAGTTTTTGTGTTGCTGATGCCGGGGCGCGTACTACGCGGCAACCACGGTCAATTCGTAGTGCCATATCTCATGACACTTCTCTACAGCTGTTCTGGTAAGCGTGCAGGAGGAAACTCCGTATGATCAAGATCTTACTTTTTCTAATTATCGATTAAGCACGGTTCCATGTTGCCACTTATTTAAAAAAAGACCCAGAGAAAACCGAAGATAAATTATCGCCTTGGCGAACTAGTTAGAAACAGCGTAAAAGAAAATATTTAAAAATAAACAAATTTTATTAGAAAGACTCAAATACCCCGTTAATGAAAAAAAAGAGGGTGAGAGGAAGAGATCAGCCACCGGCACGCCGTGTTCCCTGGTGGTCTCCCTCCCTCCCAAGAAATGACCCCACTCGACGCGGCTTACCGTCGTTGATGGGTCGAGAACCAATGTATTCTGCGTGATATTACCGTTGACGGCTGAAAACGCTCGATGGCCGTCGATCTTTTTGTTTGAAATCAAGAAGTTACCTTCTTTGGTCAGACGTGATGGTTATACACGCTGTCATCTCCAACCACGAGCAATCTGCTTAAACATAATTATGAAATTTGTGAATGCTCAATCTCACTCTTTTTCTTTTTCAACCACCAAAGCCCCCTTTGCCGGTTATCGCTTCTCGGCCTTTTGGCTAAGATCAAAGTGTAGTATCTGTTTTCAATAGTTCTATACCGAGATCTTAGTCGGGGGGCGAGAAGTGTTTTTACGCCTTTAGGCGAGTTTGCCTGCTCTCTGCCACGCTGAAGCGTCAGAAGTTGCCGTTCCTGCTGCGTGTCCAGTACCAGTTCCAGTTGCTGTTCCTGCCTTCCAGTTACCGTCTGCCTCTCCTCAGCAGTTCCTGAGTTCCGGTCTCCGCTTCGGCGGTCGCCACCAACGTTGCCATGCCTGCCGTGCAGTCGCTGCCGACCAGTTCGCAATCCTCAAAGAAAGCCACTGCTCGTATCAAATTCGATGGTGTCCCTGTGGAAGATTTGGCTCTTGGCCTTTTCGACCACATTGGCCCCAAGTGTATTACGGTCTTCCAAATGATCGGGAAGGCGGAAGTCCAAGTCACGTTCAAAGACTTTATCTGCTACCAGAAAGCGGTAGATACCGGAATAATCATCGGCGAGAAACACCTCAACATCGTGGGCGTTGCCGATCCGGTGACTCAAGTCACAGTAAAAAATGCGCCTAGCTGGTGGGATCTCTCGTTCCTTAAAGCCAATCTTAAAAGCTATTGTGAAGTGATATCCGAGACGTGGGAGACCTTCCAACAAGGCCCTCTGAAGGATGTCCGAAACGGTAACCGCCGTCTTGAAGTCCGAATCAAGAGTCCAATCCCGAACCTGATGACCATCAGTGGACACCGAATCCAACTCGTTTATCAAGGCGTCCAACGCATGTGTTTTTACTGCCGCAAAGACAGTCATCAGGTTCGGGATTGCCCCAAGAAAAAGAACAAGGCTCATCAGACCACTCGGAACGCAAACTTCCAAGACCTGATTCCGCCAGCCAAAGAGTCCGAAAGTATACCCGCAGACGTTGGAGCTGACGCTAACACGGATGCTACTGACAACCAGGAAGTAATGGATGACGGATCAACGGGACCAGTCGACGATGACTGGCACTTAGCGTCAACAGAGTCCTCTCCCAAGACAAACGAAACCTCAGCCAAGGTCAAGCACTACTCCGACGTGGTCAAATCCCCACCACAACAAGCCGTACAACCTATACAGGAATTTTCCGAAGATATCAAGTTTTTTAATCGCGAGTGGAATTTCGATACTCTCTCCTTAGAAGAACTAGAGGATTTCTGTCGTCGGGCCAAGGATTTGAAAGAAGCCCCTCCGGAAATGTTGGCCTGGGTTGATGAGGCACTAGGGAAGGCTCAAGCCAGGCTCCAGTGCCGATTTAAAAGACGACAGAGTACCACCGGTTCCAATGATCCCAAGAGGGGGAAAAAATAGGACGGTGGACATGGTGTAAATAAATTCTTAATTTTACACTTTTAAAGTTTAATTTCGTTTTTATCGAAATCATTTTCGTAGTTGATTTTAAAGATCATTTCTAGTTTTTATTTTTAATCTATATTTATGGCAAAATTTCTGTTTAAATGTAAAAAACCACTTACCTCTGGGTAACTTACCTTGCGATTCACTGTAACCTGAAAAAAAAAAAAAAAAAAAAAAAAATATAATAATAATGTTAAAATTATTTGTCTAAAAGGAAAAAAATAACAATACTCACCTGGATTCAGTTTAAAAAACGTAACTGGCTAACTGATTATAGTTTTTTTGACAAATACTATGTTCGCGATAATTTAATTTTTAATAACGCGGACATTTGTATATTTTTTGACTATGAATTTCAAATAAACAAATTCAGTATCTGTTCTTATCAGCTTAATATCTGATACGGGTCCCATCGGGGCCCAAGATATTAAACTTATTTTTGGACGGCGGCGGAGAGGTCGGAGCTTGCTCCACCTCCGCCACGGGTTGGCCTGGTATTGCAGTTCTTCCAGGATCGGCCCACCTCGCTCAATGAATCTAAAATCAAACACCATATATATATATATATATATATATATATATATATATATTCCTGACGTCATAAGAGGGAAAGTCGTCATTGGCTAGTAGATCATTTTGAAGATTCGGACGGATTTGTTTTGTAATTTTTTACCTTAACTGTCGTACGTTACCAACGGTATGTTTTTTTTAAGTCACTTTCGTTACTAACAGGAGACATGATTAGGAGTTCACAGCCGGCCGCTTTTCGACATTCGCATTGGCAACACGTCTTCCCCTTTAAAAAAATTAACCCCTCCCAAACCATGGTAACTCCGTTCTCGAAACGGACACCATATAAGTTATTTACATCGAGTTACCTAGCGAGGATTGCGGTACTATCGCTGTAGAAATAGGGGACTGTTAAAAGCGGGATGGTTTGGAAAAAACGAGTTTTTGTGTTGCTGATGCCGGGGCGCGTACTACGCGGCAACCACGGTCAATTCGTAGTGCCATATCTCATGACACTTCTCTACAGCTGTTCTGGTAAGCGTGCAGGAGGAAACTCCGTATGATCAAGATCTTACTTTTTCTAATTATCGATTAAGCACGGTTCCATGTTGCCACTTATTTAAAAAAAGACCCAGAGAAAACCGAAGATAAATTATCGCCTTGGCGAACTAGTTAGAAACAGCGTAAAAGAAAATATTTAAAAATAAACAAATTTTATTAGAAAGACTCAAATACCCCGTTAATGAAAAAAAAGAGGGTGAGAGGAAGAGATCAGCCACCGGCACGCCGTGTTCCCTGGTGGTCTCCCTCCCTCCCAAGAAATGACCCCACTCGACGCGGCTTACCGTCGTTGATGGGTCGAGAACCAATGTATTCTGCGTGATATTACCGTTGACGGCTGAAAACGCTCGATGGCCGTCGATCTTTTTGTTTGAAATCAAGAAGTTACCTTCTTTGGTCAGACGTGATGGTTATACACGCTGTCATCTCCAACCACGAGCAATCTGCTTAAACATAATTATGAAATTTGTGAATGCTCAATCTCACTCTTTTTCTTTTTCAACCACCAAAGCCCCCTTTGCCGGTTATCGCTTCTCGGCCTTTTGGCTAAGATCAAAGTGTAGTATCTGTTCTTATCAGCTTAATATCTGATACGGGTCCCATCGGGGCCCAAGATATTAAACTTATTTTTGGACGGCGGCGGAGAGGTCGGAGCTTGCTCCACCTCCGCCACGGGTTGGCCTGGTATTGCAGTTCTTCCAGGATCGGCCCACCTCGCTCAATGAATCTAAAATCAAACACCATATATATATATATATATATATATATATATATTCCTGACGTCATAAGAGGGAAAGTCGTCATTGGCTAGTAGATCATTTTGAAGATTCGGACGGATTTGTTTTGTAATTTTTTACCTTAACTGTCGTACGTTACCAACGGTATGTTTTTTTTAAGTCACTTTCGTTACTAACAGGAGACATGATTAGGAGTTCACAGCCGGCCGCTTTTCGACATTCGCATTGGCAACACGTCTTCCCCTTTAAAAAAATTAACCCCTCCCAAACCATGGTAACTCCGTTCTCGAAACGGACACCATATAAGTTATTTACATCGAGTTACCTAGCGAGGATTGCGGTACTATCGCTGTAGAAATAGGGGACTGTTAAAAGCGGGATGGTTTGGAAAAAACGAGTTTTTGTGTTGCTGATGCCGGGGCGCGTACTACGCGGCAACCACGGTCAATTCGTAGTGCCATATCTCATGACACTTCTCTACAGCTGTTCTGGTAAGCGTGCAGGAGGAAACTCCGTATGATCAAGATCTTACTTTTTCTAATTATCGATTAAGCACGGTTCCATGTTGCCACTTATTTAAAAAAAGACCCAGAGAAAACCGAAGATAAATTATCGCCTTGGCGAACTAGTTAGAAACAGCGTAAAAGAAAATATTTAAAAATAAACAAATTTTATTAGAAAGACTCAAATACCCCGTTAATGAAAAAAAAGAGGGTGAGAGGAAGAGATCAGCCACCGGCACGCCGTGTTCCCTGGTGGTCTCCCTCCCTCCCAAGAAATGACCCCACTCGACGCGGCTTACCGTCGTTGATGGGTCGAGAACCAATGTATTCTGCGTGATATTACCGTTGACGGCTGAAAACGCTCGATGGCCGTCGATCTTTTTGTTTGAAATCAAGAAGTTACCTTCTTTGGTCAGACGTGATGGTTATACACGCTGTCATCTCCAACCACGAGCAATCTGCTTAAACATAATTATGAAATTTGTGAATGCTCAATCTCACTCTTTTTCTTTTTCAACCACCAAAGCCCCCTTTGCCGGTTATCGCTTCTCGGCCTTTTGGCTAAGATCAAAGTGGCCTTTTGGCTAAGATCAAAGTGTAGTATCTGTTTTCAATAGTGCTATACCGAGATCTTAGTCGGGGGGCGAGAAGTGTTTTTACGCCATTAGGCGAGTTTGCCTGCTCTCCGCTCCGCTGAATCGTCAGTCGCTGCCGTTCCTGTCTCCAGTCCAGTTCCAGTTCCGGCTGTTGTTCCTGTTTTCCTGTTGCCGCTTGCTACAAACCAACAGTACTGAGTTCCGGTCTCCGCTTCGGCGGTCACCATCAACGTAGCCATGCCTGCCGTGCAGTCCCTGCCAGCAGCATCGCAGTCCTCTTCTATGTCCTCAAAGAAAGCCACCGCACGTATAAAATTCGACGGTGTCGCCGTAGAAGATTTGGCTCTTGGCCTTTTCGACCACATTGGCCCCAAGAGTATCACCGTCTTTCAAATGATCGGGAAGGCGGAAGTCCAAGTGACGTTTAAAGACTTTACCTGCTACCAGAAAGCGGTGGGTACCGGTATTATCATCGGGGAGAAACATCTCAGCATAGTTGGAGTTGCTGATCCGGTGACTCAGGTCACTGTAAAAAATGCGCCCAGTTGGTGGGATCTCTCGTTCTTAAAAGCCAACCTAAAAGGCTATTGTGAAGTTCTCTCCGAGACGTGGGAGACCTTCCAGCAAGGCCCTCTGAAGGACGTCCGAAACGGTAACCGCCGTCTTGAAGTCAGAATCAAGAGTCCAATCCCGAACCTGATGACCATCAGTGGACACCGAATCCAACTAGTTTATCAAGGCGTCCAACGCATGTGTTTTTATTGTCGCAAGGACAGTCATCAGGTTCGGGATTGCCCGAAAAAGAAAAACAAGGCTCGACCATCTCCAGATACCGCCACTTACCAGAACCCGGACTCTAACGAACCAGAGAACGTTAGGAGCGGAACGCCGATTCCAGTCGAGGATGTTGCAGACGCCGGCACCCACGACGAAATGATGGATGAAACCTCACCATCACGAAAAGAGAAAGGACTAACCCTCCCACATAGAGACTTCCATGGTTCGAAAGAGAGTTGGTCACTTACAACGCCGGAGCCATCTCCAGAGAAACCTGAGTCCTCCACCGTAGTCCTAGGATACGCCGGTGCTGTGAAGTCACCCCAGAAGGAAGCCCAGTGCACACAAGAACCTGTTCTAAAGAAACCTGAGGAAGTACCAATTAACGAACGTCATTGGAACTTCGGGACCCTATCGAAAGACGAACTAGAGGATTTCTGTCGTAAAGTCAGCGAATTAAATAACACGGAACCTAAGGTCCTGGCGTGGTGCGAAAAAGCATTGGGAAAGGCAAAAAATCAACTTCTCCTGCGTTCCAAACGACGGCATAGTCCTCCTAGTGAAAAAGATCCCAAGAAAGGGAAAAAATAAGTCTTACGCTAATTGTGTAATTATGTTTTTAATTATATCTTTTTCGTAATTGACTCTTAAACTGAAAAGTCGGTTTTATCAAATCATTTATTGTGATTAGATTTTAATGATTTAAATTTTAGTTTTATTTTTAAATGTTTACAATAATATAGCTTAAATGTTACATACGTACCTCGAAATAACTCTGAAAAAAAAAAAAAGATAAAATTAATTATGGTTAAATTTTTTAGTTTTAAAAACTAAACCATTTCTTTAAGTTTAAAAAGTTGAAAAAATAAGAAAAAAAATATATATGTTTTCTTAAATGTAATACTCACCTTCGTACGTGACTCGGAACCAGATTACCCTGAAAAGAAAATGTTAAAGTTAAAAATGTTGAACAGTATGCCTAAAAAAACCAAAAAGAAAAATACTTACCTTGACCAAGATTTACCTAGTACCCATAGAACTAGTTATTTTTTTTTTGACATATCGATCGAACTCCATGAAATTGTTAAATTGTTTAAAACAATGTTCGCGCTAAATTAAATGCTTAATAACGCGGACATTTGTAAATATGACCAGAATTTTTAATAAACAAATTCAGTATCTGTTCTTATCAGCTTAATATCTGATACGGGTCCCATCGGGGCCCAAGATATTAAACTTATTTTTGGACGGCGGCGGAGAGGTCGGAGCTTGCTCCACCTCCGCCACGGGTTGGCCTGGTATTGCAGTTCTTCCAGGATCGGCCCACCTCGCTCAATGAATCTAAAATCAAACACCATATATATATATATATATATATATATATATATTCCTGACGTCATAAGAGGGAAAGTCGTCATTGGCTAGTAGATCATTTTGAAGATTCGGACGGATTTGTTTTGTAATTTTTTACCTTAACTGTCGTACGTTACCAACGGTATGTTTTTTTTAAGTCACTTTCGTTACTAACAGGAGACATGATTAGGAGTTCACAGCCGGCCGCTTTTCGACATTCGCATTGGCAACACGTCTTCCCCTTTAAAAAAATTAACCCCTCCCAAACCATGGTAACTCCGTTCTCGAAACGGACACCATATAAGTTATTTACATCGAGTTACCTAGCGAGGATTGCGGTACTATCGCTGTAGAAATAGGGGACTGTTAAAAGCGGGATGGTTTGGAAAAAACGAGTTTTTGTGTTGCTGATGCCGGGGCGCGTACTACGCGGCAACCACGGTCAATTCGTAGTGCCATATCTCATGACACTTCTCTACAGCTGTTCTGGTAAGCGTGCAGGAGGAAACTCCGTATGATCAAGATCTTACTTTTTCTAATTATCGATTAAGCACGGTTCCATGTTGCCACTTATTTAAAAAAAGACCCAGAGAAAACCGAAGATAAATTATCGCCTTGGCGAACTAGTTAGAAACAGCGTAAAAGAAAATATTTAAAAATAAACAAATTTTATTAGAAAGACTCAAATACCCCGTTAATGAAAAAAAAGAGGGTGAGAGGAAGAGATCAGCCACCGGCACGCCGTGTTCCCTGGTGGTCTCCCTCCCTCCCAAGAAATGACCCCACTCGACGCGGCTTACCGTCGTTGATGGGTCGAGAACCAATGTATTCTGCGTGATATTACCGTTGACGGCTGAAAACGCTCGATGGCCGTCGATCTTTTTGTTTGAAATCAAGAAGTTACCTTCTTTGGTCAGACGTGATGGTTATACACGCTGTCATCTCCAACCACGAGCAATCTGCTTAAACATAATTATGAAATTTGTGAATGCTCAATCTCACTCTTTTTCTTTTTCAACCACCAAAGCCCCCTTTGCCGGTTATCGCTTCTCGGCCTTTTGGCTAAGATCAAAGTGTAGTATCTGTTCTTATCAGCTTAATATCTGATACGGGTCCCATCGGGGCCCAAGATATTAAACTTATTTTTGGACGGCGGCGGAGAGGTCGGAGCTTGCTCCACCTCCGCCACGGGTTGGCCTGGTATTGCAGTTCTTCCAGGATCGGCCCACCTCGCTCAATGAATCTAAAATCAAACACCATATATATATATATATATATATATATATATATATTCCTGACGTCATAAGAGGGAAAGTCGTCATTGGCTAGTAGATCATTTTGAAGATTCGGACGGATTTGTTTTGTAATTTTTTACCTTAACTGTCGTACGTTACCAACGGTATGTTTTTTTTAAGTCACTTTCGTTACTAACAGGAGACATGATTAGGAGTTCACAGCCGGCCGCTTTTCGACATTCGCATTGGCAACACGTCTTCCCCTTTAAAAAAATTAACCCCTCCCAAACCATGGTAACTCCGTTCTCGAAACGGACACCATATAAGTTATTTACATCGAGTTACCTAGCGAGGATTGCGGTACTATCGCTGTAGAAATAGGGGACTGTTAAAAGCGGGATGGTTTGGAAAAAACGAGTTTTTGTGTTGCTGATGCCGGGGCGCGTACTACGCGGCAACCACGGTCAATTCGTAGTGCCATATCTCATGACACTTCTCTACAGCTGTTCTGGTAAGCGTGCAGGAGGAAACTCCGTATGATCAAGATCTTACTTTTTCTAATTATCGATTAAGCACGGTTCCATGTTGCCACTTATTTAAAAAAAGACCCAGAGAAAACCGAAGATAAATTATCGCCTTGGCGAACTAGTTAGAAACAGCGTAAAAGAAAATATTTAAAAATAAACAAATTTTATTAGAAAGACTCAAATACCCCGTTAATGAAAAAAAAGAGGGTGAGAGGAAGAGATCAGCCACCGGCACGCCGTGTTCCCTGGTGGTCTCCCTCCCTCCCAAGAAATGACCCCACTCGACGCGGCTTACCGTCGTTGATGGGTCGAGAACCAATGTATTCTGCGTGATATTACCGTTGACGGCTGAAAACGCTCGATGGCCGTCGATCTTTTTGTTTGAAATCAAGAAGTTACCTTCTTTGGTCAGACGTGATGGTTATACACGCTGTCATCTCCAACCACGAGCAATCTGCTTAAACATAATTATGAAATTTGTGAATGCTCAATCTCACTCTTTTTCTTTTTCAACCACCAAAGCCCCCTTTGCCGGTTATCGCTTCTCGGCCTTTTGGCTAAGATCAAAGTGTAGTATCTGTTCTTATCAGCTTAATATCTGATACGGGTCCCATCGGGGCCCAAGATATTAAACTTATTTTTGGACGGCGGCGGAGAGGTCGGAGCTTGCTCCACCTCCGCCACGGGTTGGCCTGGTATTGCAGTTCTTCCAGGATCGGCCCACCTCGCTCAATGAATCTAAAATCAAACACCATATATATATATATATATATATATATATATATATTCCTGACGTCATAAGAGGGAAAGTCGTCATTGGCTAGTAGATCATTTTGAAGATTCGGACGGATTTGTTTTGTAATTTTTTACCTTAACTGTCGTACGTTACCAACGGTATGTTTTTTTTAAGTCACTTTCGTTACTAACAGGAGACATGATTAGGAGTTCACAGCCGGCCGCTTTTCGACATTCGCATTGGCAACACGTCTTCCCCTTTAAAAAAATTAACCCCTCCCAAACCATGGTAACTCCGTTCTCGAAACGGACACCATATAAGTTATTTACATCGAGTTACCTAGCGAGGATTGCGGTACTATCGCTGTAGAAATAGGGGACTGTTAAAAGCGGGATGGTTTGGAAAAAACGAGTTTTTGTGTTGCTGATGCCGGGGCGCGTACTACGCGGCAACCACGGTCAATTCGTAGTGCCATATCTCATGACACTTCTCTACAGCTGTTCTGGTAAGCGTGCAGGAGGAAACTCCGTATGATCAAGATCTTACTTTTTCTAATTATCGATTAAGCACGGTTCCATGTTGCCACTTATTTAAAAAAAGACCCAGAGAAAACCGAAGATAAATTATCGCCTTGGCGAACTAGTTAGAAACAGCGTAAAAGAAAATATTTAAAAATAAACAAATTTTATTAGAAAGACTCAAATACCCCGTTAATGAAAAAAAAGAGGGTGAGAGGAAGAGATCAGCCACCGGCACGCCGTGTTCCCTGGTGGTCTCCCTCCCTCCCAAGAAATGACCCCACTCGACGCGGCTTACCGTCGTTGATGGGTCGAGAACCAATGTATTCTGCGTGATATTACCGTTGACGGCTGAAAACGCTCGATGGCCGTCGATCTTTTTGTTTGAAATCAAGAAGTTACCTTCTTTGGTCAGACGTGATGGTTATACACGCTGTCATCTCCAACCACGAGCAATCTGCTTAAACATAATTATGAAATTTGTGAATGCTCAATCTCACTCTTTTTCATTTTCAACCACCAAAGCCCCCTTTGCCGGTTATCGCTTCTCGGCCTTTTGGCTAAGATCAAAGTGTAGTATCTGTTCTTATCAGCTTAATATCTGATACGGGTCCCATCGGGGCCCAAGATATTAAACTTATTTTTGGACGGCGGCGGAGAGGTCGGAGCTTGCTCCACCTCCGCCACGGGTTGGCCTGGTATTGCAGTTCTTCCAGGATCGGCCCACCTCGCTCAATGAATCTAAAATCAAACACCATATATATATATATATATATATATATATATTCCTGACGTCATAAGAGGGAAAGTCGTCATTGGCTAGTAGATCATTTTGAAGATTCGGACGGATTTGTTTTGTAATTTTTTACCTTAACTGTCGTACGTTACCAACGGTATGTTTTTTTTAAGTCACTTTCGTTACTAACAGGAGACATGATTAGGAGTTCACAGCCGGCCGCTTTTCGACATTCGCATTGGCAACACGTCTTCCCCTTTAAAAAAATTAACCCCTCCCAAACCATGGTAACTCCGTTCTCGAAACGGACACCATATAAGTTATTTACATCGAGTTACCTAGCGAGGATTGCGGTACTATCGCTGTAGAAATAGGGGACTGTTAAAAGCGGGATGGTTTGGAAAAAACGAGTTTTTGTGTTGCTGATGCCGGGGCGCGTACTACGCGGCAACCACGGTCAATTCGTAGTGCCATATCTCATGACACTTCTCTACAGCTGTTCTGGTAAGCGTGCAGGAGGAAACTCCGTATGATCAAGATCTTACTTTTTCTAATTATCGATTAAGCACGGTTCCATGTTGCCACTTATTTAAAAAAAGACCCAGAGAAAACCGAAGATAAATTATCGCCTTGGCGAACTAGTTAGAAACAGCGTAAAAGAAAATATTTAAAAATAAACAAATTTTATTAGAAAGACTCAAATACCCCGTTAATGAAAAAAAAGAGGGTGAGAGGAAGAGATCAGCCACCGGCACGCCGTGTTCCCTGGTGGTCTCCCTCCCTCCCAAGAAATGACCCCACTCGACGCGGCTTACCGTCGTTGATGGGTCGAGAACCAATGTATTCTGCGTGATATTACCGTTGACGGCTGAAAACGCTCGATGGCCGTCGATCTTTTTGTTTGAAATCAAGAAGTTACCTTCTTTGGTCAGACGTGATGGTTATACACGCTGTCATCTCCAACCACGAGCAATCTGCTTAAACATAATTATGAAATTTGTGAATGCTCAATCTCACTCTTTTTCTTTTTCAACCACCAAAGCCCCCTTTGCCGGTTATCGCTTCTCGGCCTTTTGGCTAAGATCAAAGTGTAGTATCTGTTCTTATCAGCTTAATATCTGATACGGGTCCCATCGGGGCCCAAGATATTAAACTTATTTTTGGACGGCGGCGGAGAGGTCGGAGCTTGCTCCACCTCCGCCACGGGTTGGCCTGGTATTGCAGTTCTTCCAGGATCGGCCCACCTCGCTCAATGAATCTAAAATCAAACACCATATATATATATATATATATATATATATATATTCCTGACGTCATAAGAGGGAAAGTCGTCATTGGCTAGTAGATCATTTTGAAGATTCGGACGGATTTGTTTTGTAATTTTTTACCTTAACTGTCGTACGTTACCAACGGTATGTTTTTTTTAAGTCACTTTCGTTACTAACAGGAGACATGATTAGGAGTTCACAGCCGGCCGCTTTTCGACATTCGCATTGGCAACACGTCTTCCCCTTTAAAAAAATTAACCCCTCCCAAACCATGGTAACTCCGTTCTCGAAACGGACACCATATAAGTTATTTACATCGAGTTACCTAGCGAGGATTGCGGTACTATCGCTGTAGAAATAGGGGACTGTTAAAAGCGGGATGGTTTGGAAAAAACGAGTTTTTGTGTTGCTGATGCCGGGGCGCGTACTACGCGGCAACCACGGTCAATTCGTAGTGCCATATCTCATGACACTTCTCTACAGCTGTTCTGGTAAGCGTGCAGGAGGAAACTCCGTATGATCAAGATCTTACTTTTTCTAATTATCGATTAAGCACGGTTCCATGTTGCCACTTATTTAAAAAAAGACCCAGAGAAAACCGAAGATAAATTATCGCCTTGGCGAACTAGTTAGAAACAGCGTAAAAGAAAATATTTAAAAATAAACAAATTTTATTAGAAAGACTCAAATACCCCGTTAATGAAAAAAAAGAGGGTGAGAGGAAGAGATCAGCCACCGGCACGCCGTGTTCCCTGGTGGTCTCCCTCCCTCCCAAGAAATGACCCCACTCGACGCGGCTTACCGTCGTTGATGGGTCGAGAACCAATGTATTCTGCGTGATATTACCGTTGACGGCTGAAAACGCTCGATGGCCGTCGATCTTTTTGTTTGAAATCAAGAAGTTACCTTCTTTGGTCAGACGTGATGGTTATACACGCTGTCATCTCCAACCACGAGCAATCTGCTTAAACATAATTATGAAATTTGTGAATGCTCAATCTCACTCTTTTTCTTTTTCAACCACCAAAGCCCCCTTTGCCGGTTATCGCTTCTCGGCCTTTTGGCTAAGATCAAAGTGTAGTATCTGTTCCCAGCTATTTCGCTGAAATCTTGGCCGAAAGGCCGTTAAGCGACGTATACGCTTCTCAGCCTGTTCCTGCGATGCTGACTTACCTGCCGGTATCCTGAAGTTGCTGTTCCTGTTCCTGCTCCTGCTGCTGCCGCTGCTGTGTCCGGTTCCGTTGCTGTTCCTGATTCCGCTGCCGATCCTGGTCCTGGTCCTGCTGACACTTACCTGTCGCTGCTGTTCCTGGTCTCCACGCTGTATCCTGACTTGGCCGATTCCTGCCATTTTCACTTGACGCTGTTCCTTCCTGGGACTTGACTTCACCCGACGACCCCTCTAAAGCCATCATGGCTGCAGAGGTGAAGAAGCGGACCGCTCGACTGGACGTCGATGCTGGCTACTTCGAAATCGCTCAGACCTTCCTCGGAAAGCTCGGATCCGATTCAATCGAAATGCTTCAACCTGTTGGTAAAGAATCTTACTTACTTACCTTCACAACCCTGGCCTTCCTGAAACAAGCAGTCTCCTACGGAGAATTAACGATCAACAATAAGACCTGTAAAGTCACCAGCGTCGAGGATGACGGCGTCTGGTTGACAATCAAGAATCTGCAACCATGGATACAATGGGATGCCATATTGACAAACTTACGACAGTATGGCGAAATTAAGGCCCATCGCCTAGATGAATATAAAGAACTCAAAGGGATCAAAAATGGAGATAGAGCGGTAAAAATCAGAATTAATAAAACTATACCTAATGTTCTTTATTTTGGCCGTAGTCGAGCCCTGGTTTACTACCCAGGTGTTTCAAAAAAGTGCTTCTTTTGTGATCAGGAGGGGCACATTGCCTCTGCCTGCGACGCAAAAAAGAATAACCAGACGACCGAGAAGACAAAACCCCGAACCAACGACGACTTACCCAAAGATCCTGACATAACCAGAAACTCCACACCTATACTCACCAACGCCACCACTCGAGACGATAACCTGAAAGTAAACCAAGAAAATCAAACAAGTAACTTACCTATACTTACCGCTGCCGACGAATCAAAAAGCTCTGAAGAGAGCTGGACGATGACGTCACCCGAACCATCCAAGAAGAACCCAGATCCTCCAGTCCAAACAAGCCAATACGCCGACGCCTTGAAATCTCCACCACAACCAGATGAACCTGAAAATAAACCCGAAACAACAAGCAACGACCCTGAACAATCCGAATCCGAATCCGACAGCAGCAACGACGAGACCACTACAGCCACCGGTCCCAGGTGGGATCCAAATACCTGGGAACTGGGGGATAAACAAGATTTTAAGAAACTCACCAAACAAGAACTCCAAATACTGTTAGAACGCATTAAACGAGAACCTCCAAGCCGCACCCCATACATCACCTGGCAAATAGACTATATAAAAAACGACATCACATCCATCCTCCAAAATTATCCTAAACGCCGTAACAGCACGACTCCAATAAAAAAAGTGAAAAAAGGGAAATCTTAAAATTAAAATTTTAAAATTTTATACGTAAACCTCGGTTTTAATTTTGTGAAATTATTAGTTTTCTACCTTTTATTTTTTGTGACTAATTATTGACCTGTTTTAATTTAAACTAACTTAAAAAACAGGAATATATGACAAGGGTACTGTACCAAATTTGATTTTTTAATAAACAAATTCAGTATCTGTTCTTATCAGCTTAATATCTGATACGGGTCCCATCGGGGCCCAAGATATTAAACTTATTTTTGGACGGCGGCGGAGAGGTCGGAGCTTGCTCCACCTCCGCCACGGGTTGGCCTGGTATTGCAGTTCTTCCAGGATCGGCCCACCTCGCTCAATGAATCTAAAATCAAACACCATATATATATATATATATATATATATATATATTCCTGACGTCATAAGAGGGAAAGTCGTCATTGGCTAGTAGATCATTTTGAAGATTCGGACGGATTTGTTTTGTAATTTTTTACCTTAACTGTCGTACGTTACCAACGGTATGTTTTTTTTAAGTCACTTTCGTTACTAACAGGAGACATGATTAGGAGTTCACAGCCGGCCGCTTTTCGACATTCGCATTGGCAACACGTCTTCCCCTTTAAAAAAATTAACCCCTCCCAAACCATGGTAACTCCGTTCTCGAAACGGACACCATATAAGTTATTTACATCGAGTTACCTAGCGAGGATTGCGGTACTATCGCTGTAGAAATAGGGGACTGTTAAAAGCGGGATGGTTTGGAAAAAACGAGTTTTTGTGTTGCTGATGCCGGGGCGCGTACTACGCGGCAACCACGGTCAATTCGTAGTGCCATATCTCATGACACTTCTCTACAGCTGTTCTGGTAAGCGTGCAGGAGGAAACTCCGTATGATCAAGATCTTACTTTTTCTAATTATCGATTAAGCACGGTTCCATGTTGCCACTTATTTAAAAAAAGACCCAGAGAAAACCGAAGATAAATTATCGCCTTGGCGAACTAGTTAGAAACAGCGTAAAAGAAAATATTTAAAAATAAACAAATTTTATTAGAAAGACTCAAATACCCCGTTAATGAAAAAAAAGAGGGTGAGAGGAAGAGATCAGCCACCGGCACGCCGTGTTCCCTGGTGGTCTCCCTCCCTCCCAAGAAATGACCCCACTCGACGCGGCTTACCGTCGTTGATGGGTCGAGAACCAATGTATTCTGCGTGATATTACCGTTGACGGCTGAAAACGCTCGATGGCCGTCGATCTTTTTGTTTGAAATCAAGAAGTTACCTTCTTTGGTCAGACGTGATGGTTATACACGCTGTCATCTCCAACCACGAGCAATCTGCTTAAACATAATTATGAAATTTGTGAATGCTCAATCTCACTCTTTTTCTTTTTCAACCACCAAAGCCCCCTTTGCCGGTTATCGCTTCTCGGCCTTTTGGCTAAGATCAAAGTGTAGTATCTGTTTTTCAATAGTGCTATACCGAGATCTTAGTCGGGGGGCGAGAAGTGTTTATACGCCTTTAAGGCGAGTCATACGTACCTGCTCGTCTATCTGCCAAGCTGAGTCGGCATTTTACACCGACCCAGATCCTGTTCCAGTTGAAGTTCCTGTTCCTGCTCCTGCGTTCCAGTCGCTGTTTGGCTCATCCCAGCGGTTCCTGAGTATCCGGTTTCCGCTTCGGCGGTCACCACCATCGTCGCCATGCCTGCCGTGTCGTCTCTGCCGTGCAAGCCACAGTCCGGGCCTTCGTCCTCCAAGAAGGCCACGGCACGAATCAAGTTCGACGGGGTCAATGTAGAAGATTTGGCTGTAGCTCTTTTCGACTGCATTGGCCCCAAGAGCATCACCGTCTTCCAGATGCTGGCTAAATCTGAATGTCAGATTACGTTCAAGGACGCCATCTGTTATCAGAAGGCCGTAGATGCCGGTATAATTGTCGGCGACAAGCATCTAAGCATCATAGGAGTTGCAGACCCGGTGACTCAAATCACCATGAAGGATGCGCCTAGCTGGTGGGATCTACCGTTCCTGCGAGCCGCTCTGAGGAACTACTGCGAAGTGGTTTCGGAAACATGGGAAACCTTCCAGAAAGGCCCGCTTAAAGATGTCCGAAACGGAAATCGCCGCCTTGAAGTCAAGGTCAAGAGCCCAATCCCGAACCTGATGACCATCAGCGGACATCGCATTCAGCTCGTATATCAAGGTGTCCAAAGAATGTGCTTCTACTGTCGTAAAGACAGTCATCAGGTTCGGGATTGTCCTAAGAAGAAAAGAAAGGCGCCACCAGCTCCAGAAAATTCGGTCATCCATGGCCATATTCCGGCCCCCGAAGACGCTGTCAATCTGGGGAACGAAACCACACCACCACCACAGGAAGGGGCAGCTATCACAGACGCTGCCGTCCACGAAGAACAGATGGAAGAATCTGTACCGGAAGCAGGATGTTTCGAGGGGGGTGAAGATGGCTGGAGTCTCTCTTCACCAGGATCTTCCCTCAAACCATCTGATTTGCCGCAAATGTCCAACGGCTACGCAAACGCAGTGAAGACTCCGCCACAGCACACACCTGTTCTAGAGCTCTTTCCCATTTCGAAAAACCCAGCATATGAAGAACCGATCTACGAACGAGATTGGAATTGGTCGACAATGACCGAACAGGAAATAGAGAACTTTTGCCGCCGTGCACGAAGCTTGGTCACAGAGTCACCAGAAATACTTAGATGGCGTGAAGAATCACTGACTGAAGCGCGCCTCACCTTGCAAAGTCGCAGGAAACGACCACAGACTTCCCCATCAGAATCGCACATCAAAAAAGGGAAAAAATAGGCCCTGAATATGATATGTAAATATGTTTTTAATGACTCTTTAAGTTTTATCTTTAGTTTTAATACGCTTTTAACTTTACATTATTTAAAGTTTTGATTTTGTAAATATTAAATGTCTATAGTTTAAAAAAAATGGTATGCTTAAATGTTATACTTACCGTATACTTACCTCGGATCCTGTTTACCCTGTAAAAATGAAAAGAAAATTGTTAAAACTAAAAAAATATACCTAGAATGTGAAATCAAAAAAAAACCACTTACCTTGACCAAAACAAATCAGTGAAAAAGTAACTCTTTTGTATTTTAAAATGTTTCAGTCCCGTTTATACTTGAATAATTGTAAATACTTACCTTTTAACGATAGAGGCGACGTCAGAAATTCTGGAATTTTGTGTGTAAAACAGTGTTCGCGATAATTTAAATTTTTTAATAACGCGGACACTTGTAACCATGACAACGAATTTTAAATAAACAAATTCAGTATCTGTTCTTATCAGCTTAATATCTGATACGGGTCCCATCGGGGCCCAAGATATTAAACTTATTTTTGGACGGCGGCGGAGAGGTCGGAGCTTGCTCCACCTCCGCCACGGGTTGGCCTGGTATTGCAGTTCTTCCAGGATCGGCCCACCTCGCTCAATGAATCTAAAATCAAACACCATATATATATATATATATATATATATATATATATTCCTGACGTCATAAGAGGGAAAGTCGTCATTGGCTAGTAGATCATTTTGAAGATTCGGACGGATTTGTTTTGTAATTTTTTACCTTAACTGTCGTACGTTACCAACGGTATGTTTTTTTTAAGTCACTTTCGTTACTAACAGGAGACATGATTAGGAGTTCACAGCCGGCCGCTTTTCGACATTCGCATTGGCAACACGTCTTCCCCTTTAAAAAAATTAACCCCTCCCAAACCATGGTAACTCCGTTCTCGAAACGGACACCATATAAGTTATTTACATCGAGTTACCTAGCGAGGATTGCGGTACTATCGCTGTAGAAATAGGGGACTGTTAAAAGCGGGATGGTTTGGAAAAAACGAGTTTTTGTGTTGCTGATGCCGGGGCGCGTACTACGCGGCAACCACGGTCAATTCGTAGTGCCATATCTCATGACACTTCTCTACAGCTGTTCTGGTAAGCGTGCAGGAGGAAACTCCGTATGATCAAGATCTTACTTTTTCTAATTATCGATTAAGCACGGTTCCATGTTGCCACTTATTTAAAAAAAGACCCAGAGAAAACCGAAGATAAATTATCGCCTTGGCGAACTAGTTAGAAACAGCGTAAAAGAAAATATTTAAAAATAAACAAATTTTATTAGAAAGACTCAAATACCCCGTTAATGAAAAAAAAGAGGGTGAGAGGAAGAGATCAGCCACCGGCACGCCGTGTTCCCTGGTGGTCTCCCTCCCTCCCAAGAAATGACCCCACTCGACGCGGCTTACCGTCGTTGATGGGTCGAGAACCAATGTATTCTGCGTGATATTACCGTTGACGGCTGAAAACGCTCGATGGCCGTCGATCTTTTTGTTTGAAATCAAGAAGTTACCTTCTTTGGTCAGACGTGATGGTTATACACGCTGTCATCTCCAACCACGAGCAATCTGCTTAAACATAATTATGAAATTTGTGAATGCTCAATCTCACTCTTTTTCTTTTTCAACCACCAAAGCCCCCTTTGCCGGTTATCGCTTCTCGGCCTTTTGGCTAAGATCAAAGTGTAGTATCTGTTCTTATCAGCTTAATATCTGATACGGGTCCCATCGGGGCCCAAGATATTAAACTTATTTTTGGACGGCGGCGGAGAGGTCGGAGCTTGCTCCACCTCCGCCACGGGTTGGCCTGGTATTGCAGTTCTTCCAGGATCGGCCCACCTCGCTCAATGAATCTAAAATCAAACACCATATATATATATATATATATATATATATATATATATATATATATATATATATATATATATATTCCTGACGTCATAAGAGGGAAAGTCATCATTGGCTAGTAGATCATTTTGAAGATTCGGACGGATTTGTTTTGTAATTTTTTACCTTAACTGTCGTACGTTACCAACGGTATGTTTTTTTTAAGTCACTTTCGTTACTAACAGGTAACATGATTAGGAGTTCACAGCCGGCCGCTTTTCGACATTCGCATTGGCAACACGTCTTCCCCTTTAAAAAAATTAACCCCTCCCAAACCATGGTAACTCCGTTCTCGAAACGGACACCATATAAGTTATTTACATCGAGTTACCTAGCGAGGATTGCGGTACTATCGCTGTAGAAATAGGGGACTGTTAAAAGCGGGATGGTTTGGAAAAAACGAGTTTTTGTGTTGCTGATGCCGGGGCGCGTACTACGCGGCAACCACGGTCAATTCGTAGTGCCATATCTCATGACACTTCTCTACAGCTGTTCTGGTAAGCGTGCAGGAGGAAACTCCGTATGATCAAGATCTTACTTTTTCTAATTATCGATTAAGCACGGTTCCATGTTGCCACTTATTTAAAAAAAGACCCAGAGAAAACCGAAGATAAATTATCGCCTTGGCGAACTAGTTAGAAACAGCGTAAAAGAAAATATTTAAAAATAAACAAATTTTATTAGAAAGACTCAAATACCCCGTTAATGAAAAAAAAGAGGGTGAGAGGAAGAGATCAGCCACCGGCACGCCGTGTTCCCTGGTGGTCTCCCTCCCTCCCAAGAAATGACCCCACTCGACGCGGCTTACCGTCGTTGATGGGTCGAGAACCAATGTATTCTGCGTGATATTACCGTTGACGGCTGAAAACGCTCGATGGCCGTCGATCTTTTTGTTTGAAATCAAGAAGTTACCTTCTTTGGTCAGACGTGATGGTTATACACGCTGTCATCTCCAACCACGAGCAATCTGCTTAAACATAATTATGAAATTTGTGAATGCTCAATCTCACTCTTTTTCTTTTTCAACCACCAAAGCCCCCTTTGCCGGTTATCGCTTCTCGGCCTTTTGGCTAAGATCAAAGTGTAGTATCTGTTCTTATCAGCTTAATATCTGATACGGGTCCCATCGGGGCCCAAGATATTAAACTTATTTTTGGACGGCGGCGGAGAGGTCGGAGCTTGCTCCACCTCCGCCACGGGTTGGCCTGGTATTGCAGTTCTTCCAGGATCGGCCCACCTCGCTCAATGAATCTAAAATCAAACACCATATATATATATATATATATATATATATATATATTCCTGACGTCATAAGAGGGAAAGTCGTCATTGGCTAGTAGATCATTTTGAAGATTCGGACGGATTTGTTTTGTAATTTTTTACCTTAACTGTCGTACGTTACCAACGGTATGTTTTTTTTAAGTCACTTTCGTTACTAACAGGAGACATGATTAGGAGTTCACAGCCGGCCGCTTTTCGACATTCGCATTGGCAACACGTCTTCCCCTTTAAAAAAATTAACCCCTCCCAAACCATGGTAACTCCGTTCTCGAAACGGACACCATATAAGTTATTTACATCGAGTTACCTAGCGAGGATTGCGGTACTATCGCTGTAGAAATAGGGGACTGTTAAAAGCGGGATGGTTTGGAAAAAACGAGTTTTTGTGTTGCTGATGCCGGGGCGCGTACTACGCGGCAACCACGGTCAATTCGTAGTGCCATATCTCATGACACTTCTCTACAGCTGTTCTGGTAAGCGTGCAGGAGGAAACTCCGTATGATCAAGATCTTACTTTTTCTAATTATCGATTAAGCACGGTTCCATGTTGCCACTTATTTAAAAAAAGACCCAGAGAAAACCGAAGATAAATTATCGCCTTGGCGAACTAGTTAGAAACAGCGTAAAAGAAAATATTTAAAAATAAACAAATTTTATTAGAAAGACTCAAATACCCCGTTAATGAAAAAAAAGAGGGTGAGAGGAAGAGATCAGCCACCGGCACGCCGTGTTCCCTGGTGGTCTCCCTCCCTCCCAAGAAATGACCCCACTCGACGCGGCTTACCGTCGTTGATGGGTCGAGAACCAATGTATTCTGCGTGATATTACCGTTGACGGCTGAAAACGCTCGATGGCCGTCGATCTTTTTGTTTGAAATCAAGAAGTTACCTTCTTTGGTCAGACGTGATGGTTATACACGCTGTCATCTCCAACCACGAGCAATCTGCTTAAACATAATTATGAAATTTGTGAATGCTCAATCTCACTCTTTTTCTTTTTCAACCACCAAAGCCCCCTTTGCCGGTTATCGCTTCTCGGCCTTTTGGCTAAGATCAAAGTGTAGTATCTGTTCTTATCAGCTTAATATCTGATACGGGTCCCATCGGGGCCCAAGATATTAAACTTATTTTTGGACGGCGGCGGAGAGGTCGGAGCTTGCTCCACCTCCGCCACGGGTTGGCCTGGTATTGCAGTTCTTCCAGGATCGGCCCACCTCGCTCAATGAATCTAAAATCAAACACCATATATATATATATATATATATATATATATATATATTCCTGACGTCATAAGAGGGAAAGTCGTCATTGGCTAGTAGATCATTTTGAAGATTCGGACGGATTTGTTTTGTAATTTTTTACCTTAACTGTCGTACGTTACCAACGGTATGTTTTTTTTAAGTCACTTTCGTTACTAACAGGAGACATGATTAGGAGTTCACAGCCGGCCGCTTTTCGACATTCGCATTGGCAACACGTCTTCCCCTTTAAAAAAATTAACCCCTCCCAAACCATGGTAACTCCGTTCTCGAAACGGACACCATATAAGTTATTTACATCGAGTTACCTAGCGAGGATTGCGGTACTATCGCTGTAGAAATAGGGGACTGTTAAAAGCGGGATGGTTTGGAAAAAACGAGTTTTTGTGTTGCTGATGCCGGGGCGCGTACTACGCGGCAACCACGGTCAATTCGTAGTGCCATATCTCATGACACTTCTCTACAGCTGTTCTGGTAAGCGTGCAGGAGGAAACTCCGTATGATCAAGATCTTACTTTTTCTAATTATCGATTAAGCACGGTTCCATGTTGCCACTTATTTAAAAAAAGACCCAGAGAAAACCGAAGATAAATTATCGCCTTGGCGAACTAGTTAGAAACAGCGTAAAAGAAAATATTTAAAAATAAACAAATTTTATTAGAAAGACTCAAATACCCCGTTAATGAAAAAAAAGAGGGTGAGAGGAAGAGATCAGCCACCGGCACGCCGTGTTCCCTGGTGGTCTCCCTCCCTCCCAAGAAATGACCCCACTCGACGCGGCTTACCGTCGTTGATGGGTCGAGAACCAATGTATTCTGCGTGATATTACCGTTGACGGCTGAAAACGCTCGATGGCCGTCGATCTTTTTGTTTGAAATCAAGAAGTTACCTTCTTTGGTCAGACGTGATGGTTATACACGCTGTCATCTCCAACCACGAGCAATCTGCTTAAACATAATTATGAAATTTGTGAATGCTCAATCTCACTCTTTTTCTTTTTCAACCACCAAAGCCCCCTTTGCCGGTTATCGCTTCTCGGCCTTTTGGCTAAGATCAAAGTGTAGTATCTGTTCTTATCAGCTTAATATCTGATACGGGTCCCATCGGGGCCCAAGATATTAAACTTATTTTTGGACGGCGGCGGAGAGGTCGGAGCTTGCTCCACCTCCGCCACGGGTTGGCCTGGTATTGCAGTTCTTCCAGGATCGGCCCACCTCGCTCAATGAATCTAAAATCAAACACCATATATATATATATATATATATATATATATATTCCTGACGTCATAAGAGGGAAAGTCGTCATTGGCTAGTAGATCATTTTGAAGATTCGGACGGATTTGTTTTGTAATTTTTTACCTTAACTGTCGTACGTTACCAACGGTATGTTTTTTTTAAGTCACTTTCGTTACTAACAGGAGACATGATTAGGAGTTCACAGCCGGCCGCTTTTCGACATTCGCATTGGCAACACGTCTTCCCCTTTAAAAAAATTAACCCCTCCCAAACCATGGTAACTCCGTTCTCGAAACGGACACCATATAAGTTATTTACATCGAGTTACCTAGCGAGGATTGCGGTACTATCGCTGTAGAAATAGGGGACTGTTAAAAGCGGGATGGTTTGGAAAAAACGAGTTTTTGTGTTGCTGATGCCGGGGCGCGTACTACGCGGCAACCACGGTCAATTCGTAGTGCCATATCTCATGACACTTCTCTACAGCTGTTCTGGTAAGCGTGCAGGAGGAAACTCCGTATGATCAAGATCTTACTTTTTCTAATTATCGATTAAGCACGGTTCCATGTTGCCACTTATTTAAAAAAAGACCCAGAGAAAACCGAAGATAAATTATCGCCTTGGCGAACTAGTTAGAAACAGCGTAAAAGAAAATATTTAAAAATAAACAAATTTTATTAGAAAGACTCAAATACCCCGTTAATGAAAAAAAAGAGGGTGAGAGGAAGAGATCAGCCACCGGCACGCCGTGTTCCCTGGTGGTCTCCCTCCCTCCCAAGAAATGACCCCACTCGACGCGGCTTACCGTCGTTGATGGGTCGAGAACCAATGTATTCTGCGTGATATTACCGTTGACGGCTGAAAACGCTCGATGGCCGTCGATCTTTTTGTTTGAAATCAAGAAGTTACCTTCTTTGGTCAGACGTGATGGTTATACACGCTGTCATCTCCAACCACGAGCAATCTGCTTAAACATAATTATGAAATTTGTGAATGCTCAATCTCACTCTTTTTCTTTTTCAACCACCAAAGCCCCCTTTGCCGGTTATCGCTTCTCGGCCTTTTGGCTAAGATCAAAGTGTAGTATCTGTTCCCAGCTATTTCGCTGAAATCTTGGCCGAAAGGCCGTTAAGCGACGTATACGCTTCTCAGCCTGTTCCTGCGATGCTGACTTACCTGCCGGTATCCTGAAGTTGCTGTTCCTGTTCCTGCTCCTGCTGCTGCCGCTGCTGTGTCCGGTTCCGTTGCTGTTCCTGATTCCGCTGCCGATCCTGGTCCTGGTCCTGCTGACACTTACCTGTCGCTGCTGTTCCTGGTCTCCACGCTGTATCCTGACTTGGCCGATTCCTGCCATTTTCACTTGACGCTGTTCCTTCCTGGGACTTGACTTCACCCGACGACCCCTCTAAAGCCATCATGGCTGCAGAGGTGAAGAAGCGGACCGCTCGACTGGACGTCGATGCTGGCTACTTCGAAATCGCTCAGACCTTCCTCGGAAAGCTCGGATCCGATTCAATCGAAATGCTTCAACCTGTTGGTAAAGAATCTTACTTACTTACCTTCACAACCCTGGCCTTCCTGAAACAAGCAGTCTCCTACGGAGAATTAACGATCAACAATAAGACCTGTAAAGTCACCAGCGTCGAGGATGACGGCGTCTGGTTGACAATCAAGAATCTGCAACCATGGATACAATGGGATGCCATATTGACAAACTTACGACAGTATGGCGAAATTAAGGCCCATCGCCTAGATGAATATAAAGAACTCAAAGGGATCAAAAATGGAGATAGAGCGGTAAAAATCAGAATTAATAAAACTATACCTAATGTTCTTTATTTTGGCCGTAGTCGAGCCCTGGTTTACTACCCAGGTGTTTCAAAAAAGTGCTTCTTTTGTGATCAGGAGGGGCACATTGCCTCTGCCTGCGACGCAAAAAAGAATAACCAGACGACCGAGAAGACAAAACCCCGAACCAACGACGACTTACCCAAAGATCCTGACATAACCAGAAACTCCACACCTATACTCACCAACGCCACCACTCGAGACGATAACCTGAAAGTAAACCAAGAAAATCAAACAAGTAACTTACCTATACTTACCGCTGCCGACGAATCAAAAAGCTCTGAAGAGAGCTGGACGATGACGTCACCCGAACCATCCAAGAAGAACCCAGATCCTCCAGTCCAAACAAGCCAATACGCCGACGCCTTGAAATCTCCACCACAACCAGATGAACCTGAAAATAAACCCGAAACAACAAGCAACGACCCTGAACAATCCGAATCCGAATCCGACAGCAGCAACGACGAGACCACTACAGCCACCGGTCCCAGGTGGGATCCAAATACCTGGGAACTGGGGGATAAACAAGATTTTAAGAAACTCACCAAACAAGAACTCCAAATACTGTTAGAACGCATTAAACGAGAACCTCCAAGCCGCACCCCATACATCACCTGGCAAATAGACTATATAAAAAACGACATCACATCCATCCTCCAAAATTATCCTAAACGCCGTAACAGCACGACTCCAATAAA
Organism: Leiobunum rupestre; assembly: GCF_980474605.1. Classification (NCBI taxonomy): domain Eukaryota; kingdom Metazoa; phylum Arthropoda; class Arachnida; order Opiliones; family Sclerosomatidae; genus Leiobunum; species Leiobunum rupestre. The sequence continues at coordinate 55,146,375 of NC_143392.1, read as the reverse complement.
AAAAGTGAAAAAAGGGAAATCTTAAAATTAAAATTTTAAAATTTTATACGTAAACCTCGGTTTTAATTTTGTGAAATTATTAGTTTTCTACCTTTTATTTTTTGTGACTAATTATTGACCTGTTTTAATTTAAACTAACTTAAAAAACAGGAATATATGACAAGGGTACTGTACCAAATTTGATTTTTTAATAAACAAATTCAGTATCTGTTCTTATCAGCTTAATATCTGATACGGGTCCCATCGGGGCCCAAGATATTAAACTTATTTTTGGACGGCGGCGGAGAGGTCGGAGCTTGCTCCACCTCCGCCACGGGTTGGCCTGGTATTGCAGTTCTTCCAGGATCGGCCCACCTCGCTCAATGAATCTAAAATCAAACACCATATATATATATATATATATATATATATATATTCCTGACGTCATAAGAGGGAAAGTCGTCATTGGCTAGTAGATCATTTTGAAGATTCGGACGGATTTGTTTTGTAATTTTTTACCTTAACTGTCGTACGTTACCAACGGTATGTTTTTTTTAAGTCACTTTCGTTACTAACAGGAGACATGATTAGGAGTTCACAGCCGGCCGCTTTTCGACATTCGCATTGGCAACACGTCTTCCCCTTTAAAAAAATTAACCCCTCCCAAACCATGGTAACTCCGTTCTCGAAACGGACACCATATAAGTTATTTACATCGAGTTACCTAGCGAGGATTGCGGTACTATCGCTGTAGAAATAGGGGACTGTTAAAAGCGGGATGGTTTGGAAAAAACGAGTTTTTGTGTTGCTGATGCCGGGGCGCGTACTACGCGGCAACCACGGTCAATTCGTAGTGCCATATCTCATGACACTTCTCTACAGCTGTTCTGGTAAGCGTGCAGGAGGAAACTCCGTATGATCAAGATCTTACTTTTTCTAATTATCGATTAAGCACGGTTCCATGTTGCCACTTATTTAAAAAAAGACCCAGAGAAAACCGAAGATAAATTATCGCCTTGGCGAACTAGTTAGAAACAGCGTAAAAGAAAATATTTAAAAATAAACAAATTTTATTAGAAAGACTCAAATACCCCGTTAATGAAAAAAAAGAGGGTGAGAGGAAGAGATCAGCCACCGGCACGCCGTGTTCCCTGGTGGTCTCCCTCCCTCCCAAGAAATGACCCCACTCGACGCGGCTTACCGTCGTTGATGGGTCGAGAACCAATGTATTCTGCGTGATATTACCGTTGACGGCTGAAAACGCTCGATGGCCGTCGATCTTTTTGTTTGAAATCAAGAAGTTACCTTCTTTGGTCAGACGTGATGGTTATACACGCTGTCATCTCCAACCACGAGCAATCTGCTTAAACATAATTATGAAATTTGTGAATGCTCAATCTCACTCTTTTTCTTTTTCAACCACCAAAGCCCCCTTTGCCGGTTATCGCTTCTCGGCCTTTTGGCTAAGATCAAAGTGTAGTATCTGTTTTTCAATAGTGCTATACCGAGATCTTAGTCGGGGGGCGAGAAGTGTTTATACGCCTTTAAGGCGAGTCATACGTACCTGCTCGTCTATCTGCCAAGCTGAGTCGGCATTTTACACCGACCCAGATCCTGTTCCAGTTGAAGTTCCTGTTCCTGCTCCTGCGTTCCAGTCGCTGTTTGGCTCATCCCAGCGGTTCCTGAGTATCCGGTTTCCGCTTCGGCGGTCACCACCATCGTCGCCATGCCTGCCGTGTCGTCTCTGCCGTGCAAGCCACAGTCCGGGCCTTCGTCCTCCAAGAAGGCCACGGCACGAATCAAGTTCGACGGGGTCAATGTAGAAGATTTGGCTGTAGCTCTTTTCGACTGCATTGGCCCCAAGAGCATCACCGTCTTCCAGATGCTGGCTAAATCTGAATGTCAGATTACGTTCAAGGACGCCATCTGTTATCAGAAGGCCGTAGATGCCGGTATAATTGTCGGCGACAAGCATCTAAGCATCATAGGAGTTGCAGACCCGGTGACTCAAATCACCATGAAGGATGCGCCTAGCTGGTGGGATCTACCGTTCCTGCGAGCCGCTCTGAGGAACTACTGCGAAGTGGTTTCGGAAACATGGGAAACCTTCCAGAAAGGCCCGCTTAAAGATGTCCGAAACGGAAATCGCCGCCTTGAAGTCAAGGTCAAGAGCCCAATCCCGAACCTGATGACCATCAGCGGACATCGCATTCAGCTCGTATATCAAGGTGTCCAAAGAATGTGCTTCTACTGTCGTAAAGACAGTCATCAGGTTCGGGATTGTCCTAAGAAGAAAAGAAAGGCGCCACCAGCTCCAGAAAATTCGGTCATCCATGGCCATATTCCGGCCCCCGAAGACGCTGTCAATCTGGGGAACGAAACCACACCACCACCACAGGAAGGGGCAGCTATCACAGACGCTGCCGTCCACGAAGAACAGATGGAAGAATCTGTACCGGAAGCAGGATGTTTCGAGGGGGGTGAAGATGGCTGGAGTCTCTCTTCACCAGGATCTTCCCTCAAACCATCTGATTTGCCGCAAATGTCCAACGGCTACGCAAACGCAGTGAAGACTCCGCCACAGCACACACCTGTTCTAGAGCTCTTTCCCATTTCGAAAAACCCAGCATATGAAGAACCGATCTACGAACGAGATTGGAATTGGTCGACAATGACCGAACAGGAAATAGAGAACTTTTGCCGCCGTGCACGAAGCTTGGTCACAGAGTCACCAGAAATACTTAGATGGCGTGAAGAATCACTGACTGAAGCGCGCCTCACCTTGCAAAGTCGCAGGAAACGACCACAGACTTCCCCATCAGAATCGCACATCAAAAAAGGGAAAAAATAGGCCCTGAATATGATATGTAAATATGTTTTTAATGACTCTTTAAGTTTTATCTTTAGTTTTAATACGCTTTTAACTTTACATTATTTAAAGTTTTGATTTTGTAAATATTAAATGTCTATAGTTTAAAAAAAATGGTATGCTTAAATGTTATACTTACCGTATACTTACCTCGGATCCTGTTTACCCTGTAAAAATGAAAAGAAAATTGTTAAAACTAAAAAAATATACCTAGAATGTGAAATCAAAAAAAAACCACTTACCTTGACCAAAACAAATCAGTGAAAAAGTAACTCTTTTGTATTTTAAAATGTTTCAGTCCCGTTTATACTTGAATAATTGTAAATACTTACCTTTTAACGATAGAGGCGACGTCAGAAATTCTGGAATTTTGTGTGTAAAACAGTGTTCGCGATAATTTAAATTTTTTAATAACGCGGACACTTGTAACCATGACAACGAATTTTAAATAAACAAATTCAGTATCTGTTCTTATCAGCTTAATATCTGATACGGGTCCCATCGGGGCCCAAGATATTAAACTTATTTTTGGACGGCGGCGGAGAGGTCGGAGCTTGCTCCACCTCCGCCACGGGTTGGCCTGGTATTGCAGTTCTTCCAGGATCGGCCCACCTCGCTCAATGAATCTAAAATCAAACACCATATATATATATATATATATATATATATATATATTCCTGACGTCATAAGAGGGAAAGTCGTCATTGGCTAGTAGATCATTTTGAAGATTCGGACGGATTTGTTTTGTAATTTTTTACCTTAACTGTCGTACGTTACCAACGGTATGTTTTTTTTAAGTCACTTTCGTTACTAACAGGAGACATGATTAGGAGTTCACAGCCGGCCGCTTTTCGACATTCGCATTGGCAACACGTCTTCCCCTTTAAAAAAATTAACCCCTCCCAAACCATGGTAACTCCGTTCTCGAAACGGACACCATATAAGTTATTTACATCGAGTTACCTAGCGAGGATTGCGGTACTATCGCTGTAGAAATAGGGGACTGTTAAAAGCGGGATGGTTTGGAAAAAACGAGTTTTTGTGTTGCTGATGCCGGGGCGCGTACTACGCGGCAACCACGGTCAATTCGTAGTGCCATATCTCATGACACTTCTCTACAGCTGTTCTGGTAAGCGTGCAGGAGGAAACTCCGTATGATCAAGATCTTACTTTTTCTAATTATCGATTAAGCACGGTTCCATGTTGCCACTTATTTAAAAAAAGACCCAGAGAAAACCGAAGATAAATTATCGCCTTGGCGAACTAGTTAGAAACAGCGTAAAAGAAAATATTTAAAAATAAACAAATTTTATTAGAAAGACTCAAATACCCCGTTAATGAAAAAAAAGAGGGTGAGAGGAAGAGATCAGCCACCGGCACGCCGTGTTCCCTGGTGGTCTCCCTCCCTCCCAAGAAATGACCCCACTCGACGCGGCTTACCGTCGTTGATGGGTCGAGAACCAATGTATTCTGCGTGATATTACCGTTGACGGCTGAAAACGCTCGATGGCCGTCGATCTTTTTGTTTGAAATCAAGAAGTTACCTTCTTTGGTCAGACGTGATGGTTATACACGCTGTCATCTCCAACCACGAGCAATCTGCTTAAACATAATTATGAAATTTGTGAATGCTCAATCTCACTCTTTTTCTTTTTCAACCACCAAAGCCCCCTTTGCCGGTTATCGCTTCTCGGCCTTTTGGCTAAGATCAAAGTGTAGTATCTGTTCTTATCAGCTTAATATCTGATACGGGTCCCATCGGGGCCCAAGATATTAAACTTATTTTTGGACGGCGGCGGAGAGGTCGGAGCTTGCTCCACCTCCGCCACGGGTTGGCCTGGTATTGCAGTTCTTCCAGGATCGGCCCACCTCGCTCAATGAATCTAAAATCAAACACCATATATATATATATATATATATATATATATATATATATATATATATATATATATATATATATATATATTCCTGACGTCATAAGAGGGAAAGTCATCATTGGCTAGTAGATCATTTTGAAGATTCGGACGGATTTGTTTTGTAATTTTTTACCTTAACTGTCGTACGTTACCAACGGTATGTTTTTTTTAAGTCACTTTCGTTACTAACAGGTAACATGATTAGGAGTTCACAGCCGGCCGCTTTTCGACATTCGCATTGGCAACACGTCTTCCCCTTTAAAAAAATTAACCCCTCCCAAACCATGGTAACTCCGTTCTCGAAACGGACACCATATAAGTTATTTACATCGAGTTACCTAGCGAGGATTGCGGTACTATCGCTGTAGAAATAGGGGACTGTTAAAAGCGGGATGGTTTGGAAAAAACGAGTTTTTGTGTTGCTGATGCCGGGGCGCGTACTACGCGGCAACCACGGTCAATTCGTAGTGCCATATCTCATGACACTTCTCTACAGCTGTTCTGGTAAGCGTGCAGGAGGAAACTCCGTATGATCAAGATCTTACTTTTTCTAATTATCGATTAAGCACGGTTCCATGTTGCCACTTATTTAAAAAAAGACCCAGAGAAAACCGAAGATAAATTATCGCCTTGGCGAACTAGTTAGAAACAGCGTAAAAGAAAATATTTAAAAATAAACAAATTTTATTAGAAAGACTCAAATACCCCGTTAATGAAAAAAAAGAGGGTGAGAGGAAGAGATCAGCCACCGGCACGCCGTGTTCCCTGGTGGTCTCCCTCCCTCCCAAGAAATGACCCCACTCGACGCGGCTTACCGTCGTTGATGGGTCGAGAACCAATGTATTCTGCGTGATATTACCGTTGACGGCTGAAAACGCTCGATGGCCGTCGATCTTTTTGTTTGAAATCAAGAAGTTACCTTCTTTGGTCAGACGTGATGGTTATACACGCTGTCATCTCCAACCACGAGCAATCTGCTTAAACATAATTATGAAATTTGTGAATGCTCAATCTCACTCTTTTTCTTTTTCAACCACCAAAGCCCCCTTTGCCGGTTATCGCTTCTCGGCCTTTTGGCTAAGATCAAAGTGTAGTATCTGTTCTTATCAGCTTAATATCTGATACGGGTCCCATCGGGGCCCAAGATATTAAACTTATTTTTGGACGGCGGCGGAGAGGTCGGAGCTTGCTCCACCTCCGCCACGGGTTGGCCTGGTATTGCAGTTCTTCCAGGATCGGCCCACCTCGCTCAATGAATCTAAAATCAAACACCATATATATATATATATATATATATATATATATATTCCTGACGTCATAAGAGGGAAAGTCGTCATTGGCTAGTAGATCATTTTGAAGATTCGGACGGATTTGTTTTGTAATTTTTTACCTTAACTGTCGTACGTTACCAACGGTATGTTTTTTTTAAGTCACTTTCGTTACTAACAGGAGACATGATTAGGAGTTCACAGCCGGCCGCTTTTCGACATTCGCATTGGCAACACGTCTTCCCCTTTAAAAAAATTAACCCCTCCCAAACCATGGTAACTCCGTTCTCGAAACGGACACCATATAAGTTATTTACATCGAGTTACCTAGCGAGGATTGCGGTACTATCGCTGTAGAAATAGGGGACTGTTAAAAGCGGGATGGTTTGGAAAAAACGAGTTTTTGTGTTGCTGATGCCGGGGCGCGTACTACGCGGCAACCACGGTCAATTCGTAGTGCCATATCTCATGACACTTCTCTACAGCTGTTCTGGTAAGCGTGCAGGAGGAAACTCCGTATGATCAAGATCTTACTTTTTCTAATTATCGATTAAGCACGGTTCCATGTTGCCACTTATTTAAAAAAAGACCCAGAGAAAACCGAAGATAAATTATCGCCTTGGCGAACTAGTTAGAAACAGCGTAAAAGAAAATATTTAAAAATAAACAAATTTTATTAGAAAGACTCAAATACCCCGTTAATGAAAAAAAAGAGGGTGAGAGGAAGAGATCAGCCACCGGCACGCCGTGTTCCCTGGTGGTCTCCCTCCCTCCCAAGAAATGACCCCACTCGACGCGGCTTACCGTCGTTGATGGGTCGAGAACCAATGTATTCTGCGTGATATTACCGTTGACGGCTGAAAACGCTCGATGGCCGTCGATCTTTTTGTTTGAAATCAAGAAGTTACCTTCTTTGGTCAGACGTGATGGTTATACACGCTGTCATCTCCAACCACGAGCAATCTGCTTAAACATAATTATGAAATTTGTGAATGCTCAATCTCACTCTTTTTCTTTTTCAACCACCAAAGCCCCCTTTGCCGGTTATCGCTTCTCGGCCTTTTGGCTAAGATCAAAGTGTAGTATCTGTTCTTATCAGCTTAATATCTGATACGGGTCCCATCGGGGCCCAAGATATTAAACTTATTTTTGGACGGCGGCGGAGAGGTCGGAGCTTGCTCCACCTCCGCCACGGGTTGGCCTGGTATTGCAGTTCTTCCAGGATCGGCCCACCTCGCTCAATGAATCTAAAATCAAACACCATATATATATATATATATATATATATATATATATATTCCTGACGTCATAAGAGGGAAAGTCGTCATTGGCTAGTAGATCATTTTGAAGATTCGGACGGATTTGTTTTGTAATTTTTTACCTTAACTGTCGTACGTTACCAACGGTATGTTTTTTTTAAGTCACTTTCGTTACTAACAGGAGACATGATTAGGAGTTCACAGCCGGCCGCTTTTCGACATTCGCATTGGCAACACGTCTTCCCCTTTAAAAAAATTAACCCCTCCCAAACCATGGTAACTCCGTTCTCGAAACGGACACCATATAAGTTATTTACATCGAGTTACCTAGCGAGGATTGCGGTACTATCGCTGTAGAAATAGGGGACTGTTAAAAGCGGGATGGTTTGGAAAAAACGAGTTTTTGTGTTGCTGATGCCGGGGCGCGTACTACGCGGCAACCACGGTCAATTCGTAGTGCCATATCTCATGACACTTCTCTACAGCTGTTCTGGTAAGCGTGCAGGAGGAAACTCCGTATGATCAAGATCTTACTTTTTCTAATTATCGATTAAGCACGGTTCCATGTTGCCACTTATTTAAAAAAAGACCCAGAGAAAACCGAAGATAAATTATCGCCTTGGCGAACTAGTTAGAAACAGCGTAAAAGAAAATATTTAAAAATAAACAAATTTTATTAGAAAGACTCAAATACCCCGTTAATGAAAAAAAAGAGGGTGAGAGGAAGAGATCAGCCACCGGCACGCCGTGTTCCCTGGTGGTCTCCCTCCCTCCCAAGAAATGACCCCACTCGACGCGGCTTACCGTCGTTGATGGGTCGAGAACCAATGTATTCTGCGTGATATTACCGTTGACGGCTGAAAACGCTCGATGGCCGTCGATCTTTTTGTTTGAAATCAAGAAGTTACCTTCTTTGGTCAGACGTGATGGTTATACACGCTGTCATCTCCAACCACGAGCAATCTGCTTAAACATAATTATGAAATTTGTGAATGCTCAATCTCACTCTTTTTCTTTTTCAACCACCAAAGCCCCCTTTGCCGGTTATCGCTTCTCGGCCTTTTGGCTAAGATCAAAGTGTAGTATCTGTTCCCAGCTATTTCGCTGAAATCTTGGCCGAAAGGCCGTCAAGCGAGTTTTCCAGCTATACAGCTAGTTCCTGCGATGCTGACTTACCTGCCGGTATCCTGACGTTCCTGTTCCTGTTCCTGCTTCTGAAGCTGCCGCTGCTGTTTCCGGTTCCTCTGCTGTTCCTGACTCCGCTGCTGTTCCTGGTCCTGGTCCTGCTGAGACTTACCTGTCGCTGCTGTTCCTGGTCACTACGCCGTTTCCTGACTTGGCTGACTCCTGCCATTACCTTTTGACGCCGTTCCTTCTTGGGACTTACCTTCAACCGACGACCTCTCCACAGCCTTAATGGCTGCAGAGGTAAAAAAACGGACTGCCCGGCTTGAAGTCGACGCCGGATTCCTGGACGTCGCTCGGACCTTCTACGAAAAACTTGGACCACAGTGCTTGGAGACTCTTCAACCTGTTGGAAAAAGTTGTTACCTACTCACCTTTACCACTCTGGCCTTCCTCCAGCAAGCTGTCTCCTATGGAGAGCTGTCCATCAACGAAAAACTATGCAAGATTACCAGCATCGAAGACGACGGTGTCTGGCTCACAATAAAGAACCTCCCCTCCTGGATACAGTGGGACGCAATACTTACCACACTACGACAATATGGAACCATCAAAGCCCACCGTCTGGATGAATACCCCGAATTAAAAGGTTTAAAAAATGGTGACCGTTCGGTAAAAATAATCATGAGCAAAACTATCCCGAATGTCCTCTTTTTTGGACGAAGCAGGGCACTAATATACTACACAGGCGTCGTCAAAAAATGCTTTTTTTGCGACGAAGAAGGTCACAACTCTTCCACGTGTGAAGTCAAACGAGCCCGACTAGCAGAGCAGAACCAACCCATGGAGGAAGGCCAGAAAGAGTCTCCAAAGGAACAGCCCGAGCGCGTCCAGGAGCCACTCAACAGTACTTCTGCTAAAGAACACGATCCATTAGCAGAAGCAGCAACACCACAAGAGGCACCACCCAGCGACCCCCAGGACTCATACGTCAACCCAAAAGCTCTAGAAACCATCAGCAATTATTCACAAGCGCAACTTCAATCATTGAAAGAACACCTCGAGACCATGAACGGAACAACCGAAACCAGGAAACAGCTGTATTTAAAGATCGTCAGCAAGGAACAGGAAAAATTTTCAAAACGACGCATGTCCAACTCTCCAGGAATTGCTGCCAAGAAGGGAAAGACCCTGAACGACGAGAAGAAGACTTTCGCCAGTGCCACCAAATCCACGCCAGAACAAGATTTGTATATAGAATACGTCACATACTGAGTTTTGTAAATATATTTCTGATGCCTTTTAATATGCTTTTTTTTAAAGTATATTTTAATGTATTGTTCATATATTTTATTTGCCACCTTTTTTAGTTTTTATCTCGATCATTTATAGTGTTTTGTTTTAAAAGTTTTTAACTTTACTCAACTCCTTTTGTTTTAAACCTGAAAAAAAAAAAAGAAAATTAGTTATATGCTTAAAAACCTATAACAAAAGTGTATACTTACCTTGACTATGAACTTGACTCTGTTTCGCGATAATTTAATTAATTTAAAACGCGAACACATATAAAAAATGTAAAAATGTCCAATGTAAAAAACAACGAAGCTTTTAATAAACAATTAAAAGTATCTGTTCTTATCAGCTTAATATCTGATACGGGTCCCATCGGGGCCCAAGATATTAAACTTATTTTTGGACGGCGGCGGAGAGGTCGGAGCTTGCTCCACCTCCGCCACGGGTTGGCCTGGTATTGCAGTTCTTCCAGGATCGGCCCACCTCGCTCAATGAATCTAAAATCAAACACCATATATATATATATATATATATATATATATATTCCTGACGTCATAAGAGGGAAAGTCGTCATTGGCTAGTAGATCATTTTGAAGATTCGGACGGATTTGTTTTGTAATTTTTTACCTTAACTGTCGTACGTTACCAACGGTATGTTTTTTTTAAGTCACTTTCGTTACTAACAGGAGACATGATTAGGAGTTCACAGCCGGCCGCTTTTCGACATTCGCATTGGCAACACGTCTTCCCCTTTAAAAAAATTAACCCCTCCCAAACCATGGTAACTCCGTTCTCGAAACGGACACCATATAAGTTATTTACATCGAGTTACCTAGCGAGGATTGCGGTACTATCGCTGTAGAAATAGGGGACTGTTAAAAGCGGGATGGTTTGGAAAAAACGAGTTTTTGTGTTGCTGATGCCGGGGCGCGTACTACGCGGCAACCACGGTCAATTCGTAGTGCCATATCTCATGACACTTCTCTACAGCTGTTCTGGTAAGCGTGCAGGAGGAAACTCCGTATGATCAAGATCTTACTTTTTCTAATTATCGATTAAGCACGGTTCCATGTTGCCACTTATTTAAAAAAAGACCCAGAGAAAACCGAAGATAAATTATCGCCTTGGCGAACTAGTTAGAAACAGCGTAAAAGAAAATATTTAAAAATAAACAAATTTTATTAGAAAGACTCAAATACCCCGTTAATGAAAAAAAAGAGGGTGAGAGGAAGAGATCAGCCACCGGCACGCCGTGTTCCCTGGTGGTCTCCCTCCCTCCCAAGAAATGACCCCACTCGACGCGGCTTACCGTCGTTGATGGGTCGAGAACCAATGTATTCTGCGTGATATTACCGTTGACGGCTGAAAACGCTCGATGGCCGTCGATCTTTTTGTTTGAAATCAAGAAGTTACCTTCTTTGGTCAGACGTGATGGTTATACACGCTGTCATCTCCAACCACGAGCAATCTGCTTAAACATAATTATGAAATTTGTGAATGCTCAATCTCACTCTTTTTCTTTTTCAACCACCAAAGCCCCCTTTGCCGGTTATCGCTTCTCGGCCTTTTGGCTAAGATCAAAGTGTAGTATCTGTTCTTATCAGCTTAATATCTGATACGGGTCCCATCGGGGCCCAAGATATTAAACTTATTTTTGGACGGCGGCGGAGAGGTCGGAGCTTGCTCCACCTCCGCCACGGGTTGGCCTGGTATTGCAGTTCTTCCAGGATCGGCCCACCTCGCTCAATGAATCTAAAATCAAACACCATATATATATATATATATATATATATATATATATATTCCTGACGTCATAAGAGGGAAAGTCGTCATTGGCTAGTAGATCATTTTGAAGATTCGGACGGATTTGTTTTGTAATTTTTTACCTTAACTGTCGTACGTTACCAACGGTATGTTTTTTTTAAGTCACTTTCGTTACTAACAGGAGACATGATTAGGAGTTCACAGCCGGCCGCTTTTCGACATTCGCATTGGCAACACGTCTTCCCCTTTAAAAAAATTAACCCCTCCCAAACCATGGTAACTCCGTTCTCGAAACGGACACCATATAAGTTATTTACATCGAGTTACCTAGCGAGGATTGCGGTACTATCGCTGTAGAAATAGGGGACTGTTAAAAGCGGGATGGTTTGGAAAAAACGAGTTTTTGTGTTGCTGATGCCGGGGCGCGTACTACGCGGCAACCACGGTCAATTCGTAGTGCCATATCTCATGACACTTCTCTACAGCTGTTCTGGTAAGCGTGCAGGAGGAAACTCCGTATGATCAAGATCTTACTTTTTCTAATTATCGATTAAGCACGGTTCCATGTTGCCACTTATTTAAAAAAAGACCCAGAGAAAACCGAAGATAAATTATCGCCTTGGCGAACTAGTTAGAAACAGCGTAAAAGAAAATATTTAAAAATAAACAAATTTTATTAGAAAGACTCAAATACCCCGTTAATGAAAAAAAAGAGGGTGAGAGGAAGAGATCAGCCACCGGCACGCCGTGTTCCCTGGTGGTCTCCCTCCCTCCCAAGAAATGACCCCACTCGACGCGGCTTACCGTCGTTGATGGGTCGAGAACCAATGTATTCTGCGTGATATTACCGTTGACGGCTGAAAACGCTCGATGGCCGTCGATCTTTTTGTTTGAAATCAAGAAGTTACCTTCTTTGGTCAGACGTGATGGTTATACACGCTGTCATCTCCAACCACGAGCAATCTGCTTAAACATAATTATGAAATTTGTGAATGCTCAATCTCACTCTTTTTCTTTTTCAACCACCAAAGCCCCCTTTGCCGGTTATCGCTTCTCGGCCTTTTGGCTAAGATCAAAGTGTAGTATCTGTTCTTATCAGCTTAATATCTGATACGGGTCCCATCGGGGCCCAAGATATTAAACTTATTTTTGGACGGCGGCGGAGAGGTCGGAGCTTGCTCCACCTCCGCCACGGGTTGGCCTGGTATTGCAGTTCTTCCAGGATCGGCCCACCTCGCTCAATGAATCTAAAATCAAACACCATATATATATATATATATATATATATATATATATATTCCTGACGTCATAAGAGGGAAAGTCGTCATTGGCTAGTAGATCATTTTGAAGATTCGGACGGATTTGTTTTGTAATTTTTTACCTTAACTGTCGTACGTTACCAACGGTATGTTTTTTTTAAGTCACTTTCGTTACTAACAGGAGACATGATTAGGAGTTCACAGCCGGCCGCTTTTCGACATTCGCATTGGCAACACGTCTTCCCCTTTAAAAAAATTAACCCCTCCCAAACCATGGTAACTCCGTTCTCGAAACGGACACCATATAAGTTATTTACATCTAGTTACCTAGCGAGGATTGCGGTACTATCGCTGTAGAAATAGGGGACTGTTAAAAGCGGGATGGTTTGGAAAAAACGAGTTTTTGTGTTGCTGATGCCGGGGCGCGTACTACGCGGCAACCACGGTCAATTCGTAGTGCCATATCTCATGACACTTCTCTACAGCTGTTCTGGTAAGCGTGCAGGAGGAAACTCCGTATGATCAAGATCTTACTTTTTCTAATTATCGATTAAGCACGGTTCCATGTTGCCACTTATTTAAAAAAAGACCCAGAGAAAACCGAAGATAAATTATCGCCTTGGCGAACTAGTTAGAAACAGCGTAAAAGAAAATATTTAAAAATAAACAAATTTTATTAGAAAGACTCAAATACCCCGTTAATGAAAAAAAAGAGGGTGAGAGGAAGAGATCAGCCACCGGCACGCCGTGTTCCCTGGTGGTCTCCCTCCCTCCCAAGAAATGACCCCACTCGACGCGGCTTACCGTCGTTGATGGGTCGAGAACCAATGTATTCTGCGTGATATTACCGTTGACGGCTGAAAACGCTCGATGGCCGTCGATCTTTTTGTTTGAAATCAAGAAGTTACCTTCTTTGGTCAGACGTGATGGTTATACACGCTGTCATCTCCAACCACGAGCAATCTGCTTAAACATAATTATGAAATTTGTGAATGCTCAATCTCACTCTTTTTCTTTTTCAACCACCAAAGCCCCCTTTGCCGGTTATCGCTTCTCGGCCTTTTGGCTAAGATCAAAGTGTAGTATCTGTTCTTATCAGCTTAATATCTGATACGGGTCCCATCGGGGCCCAAGATATTAAACTTATTTTTGGACGGCGGCGGAGAGGTCGGAGCTTGCTCCACCTCCGCCACGGGTTGGCCTGGTATTGCAGTTCTTCCAGGATCGGCCCACCTCGCTCAATGAATCTAAAATCAAACACCATATATATATATATATATATATATATATATATATTCCTGACGTCATAAGAGGGAAAGTCGTCATTGGCTAGTAGATCATTTTGAAGATTCGGACGGATTTGTTTTGTAATTTTTTACCTTAACTGTCGTACGTTACCAACGGTATGTTTTTTTTAAGTCACTTTCGTTACTAACAGGAGACATGATTAGGAGTTCACAGCCGGCCGCTTTTCGACATTCGCATTGGCAACACGTCTTCCCCTTTAAAAAAATTAACCCCTCCCAAACCATGGTAACTCCGTTCTCGAAACGGACACCATATAAGTTATTTACATCGAGTTACCTAGCGAGGATTGCGGTACTATCGCTGTAGAAATAGGGGACTGTTAAAAGCGGGATGGTTTGGAAAAAACGAGTTTTTGTGTTGCTGATGCCGGGGCGCGTACTACGCGGCAACCACGGTCAATTCGTAGTGCCATATCTCATGACACTTCTCTACAGCTGTTCTGGTAAGCGTGCAGGAGGAAACTCCGTATGATCAAGATCTTACTTTTTCTAATTATCGATTAAGCACGGTTCCATGTTGCCACTTATTTAAAAAAAGACCCAGAGAAAACCGAAGATAAATTATCGCCTTGGCGAACTAGTTAGAAACAGCGTAAAAGAAAATATTTAAAAATAAACAAATTTTATTAGAAAGACTCAAATACCCCGTTAATGAAAAAAAAGAGGGTGAGAGGAAGAGATCAGCCACCGGCACGCCGTGTTCCCTGGTGGTCTCCCTCCCTCCCAAGAAATGACCCCACTCGACGCGGCTTACCGTCGTTGATGGGTCGAGAACCAATGTATTCTGCGTGATATTACCGTTGACGGCTGAAAACGCTCGATGGCCGTCGATCTTTTTGTTTGAAATCAAGAAGTTACCTTCTTTGGTCAGACGTGATGGTTATACACGCTGTCATCTCCAACCACGAGCAATCTGCTTAAACATAATTATGAAATTTGTGAATGCTCAATCTCACTCTTTTTCTTTTTCAACCACCAAAGCCCCCTTTGCCGGTTATCGCTTCTCGGCCTTTTGGCTAAGATCAAAGTGTAGTATCTGTTTCCAATATCAGTTCTATACCGCGATCTTAGTCTAAGCCGAGAAGTGTTTATACGCCTTTAAGGCGAGTTATACGTGCCTGCTCGTCTACCTGCCAAGCTGATTCGGCATTCTACACCGACCCAGTTCCTGTGCCAGTTGAAGTTCCTGTTCCTGCTCCTGCGTTCCAGTCGCTGTTTGGCTCATCCCAGCGGTTCCTGAGTATCCGGTTTCCGCTTCGGCGGTCACCACCATCGTCGCCATGCCTGCCGTGTCGTCGCTGCCGTGTAAACCACAGTCCGAGCCTTCGTCCTCCAAGAAGGCCACGGCAAGAATCAAGTTCGACGGGGTCAATGTAGAAGATTTGGCTGTAGCTCTTTTCGACTGCATTGGCCCCAAGAGTATCACCGTCTTCCAGATGATTGGAAAAGCGGAATGCCAGATCACCTTTAAAGATGCTTTCTGCTATCAGAAGGCTGTGGATGCCGGCATTATTGTCGGTGACAAGCACCTCAACATCGTTGGAGTCGCCGATCCGGTTACGCAGATAACAATCAAGGATGCTCCCAGCTGGTGGGAGCTACCCTTTCTGAAATCTGCCTTAAAGAATTATTGTGAGGTACTCTCAGAAACATGGGAAACATTTCAAAAAGGCCCGTTAAAAGACGTCCGCAATGGAAATCGGCGGCTAGAAGTAAAGATCAAGAGTCCAATCCCGAACCTGATGACCATCAGCGGGCATCGCATCCAACTTGTCTATCAAGGTGTCCAGCGAATGTGTTTTTACTGCCGTAAAGACAGTCATCAGGTTCGCGATTGCCCGAAGAAGAAAAAGAAAAAGGCGCAATCAGCTCCAGAAGATTCGGACATCCTAGGGCATATTCCAGCCCCCGAAGACACTGGCAACTTACGAAACTCGACCCCAGCACCACTGGCAGAACGGGAAACCGCTACCGATGCTGCTGACCATCAAGAACAGATGGACGAATCTATACCAGAAGTAGGGTGTTTTGAGGGGGGTGAAGATGGCTGGAGTCTCTCTTCGCCAAAGTCTTCCCTTAAAGCATCTGAATTGCCAAAAATGTCTAACGGCTACGCAAACGCTGTGAAGACTCCGCCACAGCGCACACCCGTTCCAGAGTCATCTCCCAACTCGAAACACCCAGTATACGAGAGTCCGATCTACGAACGAGATTGGCAGTTTTCAGAAATGACCGATTGCGAAATAGAGAACTTTTGCCAGCGTGCAGGAAACTTTGTCACGGAGTCACCTGAGCTACTCAGATGGCGTGAAGAATTCTTAACTGAGGCACGTCAAACTTTGCAGACTCGCAGGAAACGAGTACAGACTTCCCCATCAGGAACATTTACCAAAAAAGGGAAAAAATAGGCCCTTATGGTGATATGTAAATATGTTTTTAAATTACTTTCTTAGTTTTAAATACGCTTTTATTGTAAATTTTAACTTTACAATTTTAAAAGTTATTTTTATATAAATTTTAAAAGATTATTGTATGCTTAATATGAATAGCTCACCTGATACGTACCGCGGAACCTGTTTACCCTGTAAAAGAAAATTTAAAAATTATTTAGAACCTATTGTTAAAAAAAAAAAACTTACCTGATATACTTACCTTAAAAACTGTAGAACCTGAAAAACAAAAAGAAAAAATTAGAATTGTATGCTTAAATTTAAATTAATTTATAGGATACTAATACCTGAAGTAAATTATATTTACTTACCTTCACTCGACATGTAGATAACTGTAAATAGTATTGTAAATTATCGCGTCTAATTTTATTTTTGGAACAACAAGTATTTTTACGCTCGTTTAGCGCTTTGACTGATGTATGCAACAATCCATTTTTTTGTTTAATACAGTGTTCGCGATAATTTAAATTTTTTAATAACGCGGACACTTGTAACCTTGACAACGAATTTTAAATAAACAAATTCAGTATCTGTTCTTATCAGCTTAATATCTGATACGGGTCCCATCGGGGCCCAAGATATTAAACTTATTTTTGGACGGCGGCGGAGAGGTCGGAGCTTGCTCCACCTCCGCCACGGGTTGGCCTGGTATTGCAGTTCTTCCAGGATCGGCCCACCTCGCTCAATGAATCTAAAATCAAACACCATATATATATATATATATATATATATATATATTCCTGACGTCATAAGAGGGAAAGTCGTCATTGGCTAGTAGATCATTTTGAAGATTCGGACGGATTTGTTTTGTAATTTTTTACCTTAACTGTCGTACGTTACCAACGGTATGTTTTTTTTAAGTCACTTTCGTTACTAACAGGAGACATGATTAGGAGTTCACAGCCGGCCGCTTTTCGACATTCGCATTGGCAACACGTCTTCCCCTTTAAAAAAATTAACCCCTCCCAAACCATGGTAACTCCGTTCTCGAAACGGACACCATATAAGTTATTTACATCGAGTTACCTAGCGAGGATTGCGGTACTATCGCTGTAGAAATAGGGGACTGTTAAAAGCGGGATGGTTTGGAAAAAACGAGTTTTTGTGTTGCTGATGCCGGGGCGCGTACTACGCGGCAACCACGGTCAATTCGTAGTGCCATATCTCATGACACTTCTCTACAGCTGTTCTGGTAAGCGTGCAGGAGGAAACTCCGTATGATCAAGATCTTACTTTTTCTAATTATCGATTAAGCACGGTTCCATGTTGCCACTTATTTAAAAAAAGACCCAGAGAAAACCGAAGATAAATTATCGCCTTGGCGAACTAGTTAGAAACAGCGTAAAAGAAAATATTTAAAAATAAACAAATTTTATTAGAAAGACTCAAATACCCCGTTAATGAAAAAAAAGAGGGTGAGAGGAAGAGATCAGCCACCGGCACGCCGTGTTCCCTGGTGGTCTCCCTCCCTCCCAAGAAATGACCCCACTCGACGCGGCTTACCGTCGTTGATGGGTCGAGAACCAATGTATTCTGCGTGATATTACCGTTGACGGCTGAAAACGCTCGATGGCCGTCGATCTTTTTGTTTGAAATCAAGAAGTTACCTTCTTTGGTCAGACGTGATGGTTATACACGCTGTCATCTCCAACCACGAGCAATCTGCTTAAACATAATTATGAAATTTGTGAATGCTCAATCTCACTCTTTTTCTTTTTCAACCACCAAAGCCCCCTTTGCCGGTTATCGCTTCTCGGCCTTTTGGCTAAGATCAAAGTGTAGTATCTGTTCTTATCAGCTTAATATCTGATACGGGTCCCATCGGGGCCCAAGATATTAAACTTATTTTTGGACGGCGGCGGAGAGGTCGGAGCTTGCTCCACCTCCGCCACGGGTTGGCCTGGTATTGCAGTTCTTCCAGGATCGGCCCACCTCGCTCAATGAATCTAAAATCAAACACCATATATATATATATATATATATATATATATATATATATATTCCTGACGTCATAAGAGGGAAAGTCGTCATTGGCTAGTAGATCATTTTGAAGATTCGGACGGATTTGTTTTGTAATTTTTTACCTTAACTGTCGTACGTTACCAACGGTATGTTTTTTTTAAGTCACTTTCGTTACTAACAGGAGACATGATTAGGAGTTCACAGCCGGCCGCTTTTCGACATTCGCATTGGCAACACGTCTTCCCCTTTAAAAAAATTAACCCCTCCCAAACCATGGTAACTCCGTTCTCGAAACGGACACCATATAAGTTATTTACATCGAGTTACCTAGCGAGGATTGCGGTACTATCGCTGTAGAAATAGGGGACTGTTAAAAGCGGGATGGTTTGGAAAAAACGAGTTTTTGTGTTGCTGATGCCGGGGCGCGTACTACGCGGCAACCACGGTCAATTCGTAGTGCCATATCTCATGACACTTCTCTACAGCTGTTCTGGTAAGCGTGCAGGAGGAAACTCCGTATGATCAAGATCTTACTTTTTCTAATTATCGATTAAGCACGGTTCCATGTTGCCACTTATTTAAAAAAAGACCCAGAGAAAACCGAAGATAAATTATCGCCTTGGCGAACTAGTTAGAAACAGCGTAAAAGAAAATATTTAAAAATAAACAAATTTTATTAGAAAGACTCAAATACCCCGTTAATGAAAAAAAAGAGGGTGAGAGGAAGAGATCAGCCACCGGCACGCCGTGTTCCCTGGTGGTCTCCCTCCCTCCCAAGAAATGACCCCACTCGACGCGGCTTACCGTCGTTGATGGGTCGAGAACCAATGTATTCTGCGTGATATTACCGTTGACGGCTGAAAACGCTCGATGGCCGTCGATCTTTTTGTTTGAAATCAAGAAGTTACCTTCTTTGGTCAGACGTGATGGTTATACACGCTGTCATCTCCAACCACGAGCAATCTGCTTAAACATAATTATGAAATTTGTGAATGCTCAATCTCACTCTTTTTCTTTTTCAACCACCAAAGCCCCCTTTGCCGGTTATCGCTTCTCGGCCTTTTGGCTAAGATCAAAGTGTAGTATCTGTTCTTATCAGCTTAATATCTGATACGGGTCCCATCGGGGCCCAAGATATTAAACTTATTTTTGGACGGCGGCGGAGAGGTCGGAGCTTGCTCCACCTCCGCCACGGGTTGGCCTGGTATTGCAGTTCTTCCAGGATCGGCCCACCTCGCTCAATGAATCTAAAATCAAACACCATATATATATATATATATATATATATATATATTCCTGACGTCATAAGAGGGAAAGTCGTCATTGGCTAGTAGATCATTTTGAAGATTCGGACGGATTTGTTTTGTAATTTTTTACCTTAACTGTCGTACGTTACCAACGGTATGTTTTTTTTAAGTCACTTTCGTTACTAACAGGAGACATGATTAGGAGTTCACAGCCGGCCGCTTTTCGACATTCGCATTGGCAACACGTCTTCCCCTTTAAAAAAATTAACCCCTCCCAAACCATGGTAACTCCGTTCTCGAAACGGACACCATATAAGTTATTTACATCGAGTTACCTAGCGAGGATTGCGGTACTATCGCTGTAGAAATAGGGGACTGTTAAAAGCGGGATGGTTTGGAAAAAACGAGTTTTTGTGTTGCTGATGCCGGGGCGCGTACTACGCGGCAACCACGGTCAATTCGTAGTGCCATATCTCATGACACTTCTCTACAGCTGTTCTGGTAAGCGTGCAGGAGGAAACTCCGTATGATCAAGATCTTACTTTTTCTAATTATCGATTAAGCACGGTTCCATGTTGCCACTTATTTAAAAAAAGACCCAGAGAAAACCGAAGATAAATTATCGCCTTGGCGAACTAGTTAGAAACAGCGTAAAAGAAAATATTTAAAAATAAACAAATTTTATTAGAAAGACTCAAATACCCCGTTAATGAAAAAAAAGAGGGTGAGAGGAAGAGATCAGCCACCGGCACGCCGTGTTCCCTGGTGGTCTCCCTCCCTCCCAAGAAATGACCCCACTCGACGCGGCTTACCGTCGTTGATGGGTCGAGAACCAATGTATTCTGCGTGATATTACCGTTGACGGCTGAAAACGCTCGATGGCCGTCGATCTTTTTGTTTGAAATCAAGAAGTTACCTTCTTTGGTCAGACGTGATGGTTATACACGCTGTCATCTCCAACCACGAGCAATCTGCTTAAACATAATTATGAAATTTGTGAATGCTCAATCTCACTCTTTTTCTTTTTCAACCACCAAAGCCCCCTTTGCCGGTTATCGCTTCTCGGCCTTTTGGCTAAGATCAAAGTGTAGTATCTGTTCTTATCAGCTTAATATCTGATACGGGTCCCATCGGGGCCCAAGATATTAAACTTATTTTTGGACGGCGGCGGAGAGGTCGGAGCTTGCTCCACCTCCGCCACGGGTTGGCCTGGTATTGCAGTTCTTCCAGGATCGGCCCACCTCGCTCAATGAATCTAAAATCAAACACCATATATATATATATATATATATATATATATATTCCTGACGTCATAAGAGGGAAAGTCGTCATTGGCTAGTAGATCATTTTGAAGATTCGGACGGATTTGTTTTGTAATTTTTTACCTTAACTGTCGTACGTTACCAACGGTATGTTTTTTTTAAGTCACTTTCGTTACTAACAGGAGACATGATTAGGAGTTCACAGCCGGCCGCTTTTCGACATTCGCATTGGCAACACGTCTTCCCCTTTAAAAAAATTAACCCCTCCCAAACCATGGTAACTCCGTTCTCGAAACGGACACCATATAAGTTATTTACATCGAGTTACCTAGCGAGGATTGCGGTACTATCGCTGTAGAAATAGGGGACTGTTAAAAGCGGGATGGTTTGGAAAAAACGAGTTTTTGTGTTGCTGATGCCGGGGCGCGTACTACGCGGCAACCACGGTCAATTCGTAGTGCCATATCTCATGACACTTCTCTACAGCTGTTCTGGTAAGCGTGCAGGAGGAAACTCCGTATGATCAAGATCTTACTTTTTCTAATTATCGATTAAGCACGGTTCCATGTTGCCACTTATTTAAAAAAAGACCCAGAGAAAACCGAAGATAAATTATCGCCTTGGCGAACTAGTTAGAAACAGCGTAAAAGAAAATATTTAAAAATAAACAAATTTTATTAGAAAGACTCAAATACCCCGTTAATGAAAAAAAAGAGGGTGAGAGGAAGAGATCAGCCACCGGCACGCCGTGTTCCCTGGTGGTCTCCCTCCCTCCCAAGAAATGACCCCACTCGACGCGGCTTACCGTCGTTGATGGGTCGAGAACCAATGTATTCTGCGTGATATTACCGTTGACGGCTGAAAACGCTCGATGGCCGTCGATCTTTTTGTTTGAAATCAAGAAGTTACCTTCTTTGGTCAGACGTGATGGTTATACACGCTGTCATCTCCAACCACGAGCAATCTGCTTAAACATAATTATGAAATTTGTGAATGCTCAATCTCACTCTTTTTCTTTTTCAACCACCAAAGCCCCCTTTGCCGGTTATCGCTTCTCGGCCTTTTGGCTAAGATCAAAGTGTAGTATCTGTTCTTATCAGCTTAATATCTGATACGGGTCCCATCGGGGCCCAAGATATTAAACTTATTTTTGGACGGCGGCGGAGAGGTCGGAGCTTGCTCCACCTCCGCCACGGGTTGGCCTGGTATTGCAGTTCTTCCAGGATCGGCCCACCTCGCTCAATGAATCTAAAATCAAACACCATATATATATATATATATATATATATATATATATTCCTGACGTCATAAGAGGGAAAGTCGTCATTGGCTAGTAGATCATTTTGAAGATTCGGACGGATTTGTTTTGTAATTTTTTACCTTAACTGTCGTACGTTACCAACGGTATGTTTTTTTTAAGTCACTTTCGTTACTAACAGGAGACATGATTAGGAGTTCACAGCCGGCCGCTTTTCGACATTCGCATTGGCAACACGTCTTCCCCTTTAAAAAAATTAACCCCTCCCAAACCATGGTAACTCCGTTCTCGAAACGGACACCATATAAGTTATTTACATCGAGTTACCTAGCGAGGATTGCGGTACTATCGCTGTAGAAATAGGGGACTGTTAAAAGCGGGATGGTTTGGAAAAAACGAGTTTTTGTGTTGCTGATGCCGGGGCGCGTACTACGCGGCAACCACGGTCAATTCGTAGTGCCATATCTCATGACACTTCTCTACAGCTGTTCTGGTAAGCGTGCAGGAGGAAACTCCGTATGATCAAGATCTTACTTTTTCTAATTATCGATTAAGCACGGTTCCATGTTGCCACTTATTTAAAAAAAGACCCAGAGAAAACCGAAGATAAATTATCGCCTTGGCGAACTAGTTAGAAACAGCGTAAAAGAAAATATTTAAAAATAAACAAATTTTATTAGAAAGACTCAAATACCCCGTTAATGAAAAAAAAGAGGGTGAGAGGAAGAGATCAGCCACCGGCACGCCGTGTTCCCTGGTGGTCTCCCTCCCTCCCAAGAAATGACCCCACTCGACGCGGCTTACCGTCGTTGATGGGTCGAGAACCAATGTATTCTGCGTGATATTACCGTTGACGGCTGAAAACGCTCGATGGCCGTCGATCTTTTTGTTTGAAATCAAGAAGTTACCTTCTTTGGTCAGACGTGATGGTTATACACGCTGTCATCTCCAACCACGAGCAATCTGCTTAAACATAATTATGAAATTTGTGAATGCTCAATCTCACTCTTTTTCTTTTTCAACCACCAAAGCCCCCTTTGCCGGTTATCGCTTCTCGGCCTTTTGGCTAAGATCAAAGTGTAGTATCTGTTCTTATCAGCTTAATATCTGATACGGGTCCCATCGGGGCCCAAGATATTAAACTTATTTTTGGACGGCGGCGGAGAGGTCGGAGCTTGCTCCACCTCCGCCACGGGTTGGCCTGGTATTGCAGTTCTTCCAGGATCGGCCCACCTCGCTCAATGAATCTAAAATCAAACACCATATATATATATATATATATATATATATATATTCCTGACGTCATAAGAGGGAAAGTCGTCATTGGCTAGTAGATCATTTTGAAGATTCGGACGGATTTGTTTTGTAATTTTTTACCTTAACTGTCGTACGTTACCAACGGTATGTTTTTTTTAAGTCACTTTCGTTACTAACAGGAGACATGATTAGGAGTTCACAGCCGGCCGCTTTTCGACATTCGCATTGGCAACACGTCTTCCCCTTTAAAAAAATTAACCCCTCCCAAACCATGGTAACTCCGTTCTCGAAACGGACACCATATAAGTTATTTACATCGAGTTACCTAGCGAGGATTGCGGTACTATCGCTGTAGAAATAGGGGACTGTTAAAAGCGGGATGGTTTGGAAAAAACGAGTTTTTGTGTTGCTGATGCCGGGGCGCGTACTACGCGGCAACCACGGTCAATTCGTAGTGCCATATCTCATGACACTTCTCTACAGCTGTTCTGGTAAGCGTGCAGGAGGAAACTCCGTATGATCAAGATCTTACTTTTTCTAATTATCGATTAAGCACGGTTCCATGTTGCCACTTATTTAAAAAAAGACCCAGAGAAAACCGAAGATAAATTATCGCCTTGGCGAACTAGTTAGAAACAGCGTAAAAGAAAATATTTAAAAATAAACAAATTTTATTAGAAAGACTCAAATACCCCGTTAATGAAAAAAAAGAGGGTGAGAGGAAGAGATCAGCCACCGGCACGCCGTGTTCCCTGGTGGTCTCCCTCCCTCCCAAGAAATGACCCCACTCGACGCGGCTTACCGTCGTTGATGGGTCGAGAACCAATGTATTCTGCGTGATATTACCGTTGACGGCTGAAAACGCTCGATGGCCGTCGATCTTTTTGTTTGAAATCAAGAAGTTACCTTCTTTGGTCAGACGTGATGGTTATACACGCTGTCATCTCCAACCACGAGCAATCTGCTTAAACATAATTATGAAATTTGTGAATGCTCAATCTCACTCTTTTTCTTTTTCAACCACCAAAGCCCCCTTTGCCGGTTATCGCTTCTCGGCCTTTTGGCTAAGATCAAAGTGTAGTATCTGTTCTTATCAGCTTAATATCTGATACGGGTCCCATCGGGGCCCAAGATATTAAACTTATTTTTGGACGGCGGCGGAGAGGTCGGAGCTTGCTCCACCTCCGCCACGGGTTGGCCTGGTATTGCAGTTCTTCCAGGATCGGCCCACCTCGCTCAATGAATCTAAAATCAAACACCATATATATATATATATATATATATATATATTCCTGACGTCATAAGAGGGAAAGTCGTCATTGGCTAGTAGATCATTTTGAAGATTCGGACGGATTTGTTTTGTAATTTTTTACCTTAACTGTCGTACGTTACCAACGGTATGTTTTTTTTAAGTCACTTTCGTTACTAACAGGAGACATGATTAGGAGTTCACAGCCGGCCGCTTTTCGACATTCGCATTGGCAACACGTCTTCCCCTTTAAAAAAATTAACCCCTCCCAAACCATGGTAACTCCGTTCTCGAAACGGACACCATATAAGTTATTTACATCGAGTTACCTAGCGAGGATTGCGGTACTATCGCTGTAGAAATAGGGGACTGTTAAAAGCGGGATGGTTTGGAAAAAACGAGTTTTTGTGTTGCTGATGCCGGGGCGCGTACTACGCGGCAACCACGGTCAATTCGTAGTGCCATATCTCATGACACTTCTCTACAGCTGTTCTGGTAAGCGTGCAGGAGGAAACTCCGTATGATCAAGATCTTACTTTTTCTAATTATCGATTAAGCACGGTTCCATGTTGCCACTTATTTAAAAAAAGACCCAGAGAAAACCGAAGATAAATTATCGCCTTGGCGAACTAGTTAGAAACAGCGTAAAAGAAAATATTTAAAAATAAACAAATTTTATTAGAAAGACTCAAATACCCCGTTAATGAAAAAAAAGAGGGTGAGAGGAAGAGATCAGCCACCGGCACGCCGTGTTCCCTGGTGGTCTCCCTCCCTCCCAAGAAATGACCCCACTCGACGCGGCTTACCGTCGTTGATGGGTCGAGAACCAATGTATTCTGCGTGATATTACCGTTGACGGCTGAAAACGCTCGATGGCCGTCGATCTTTTTGTTTGAAATCAAGAAGTTACCTTCTTTGGTCAGACGTGATGGTTATACACGCTGTCATCTCCAACCACGAGCAATCTGCTTAAACATAATTATGAAATTTGTGAATGCTCAATCTCACTCTTTTTCTTTTTCAACCACCAAAGCCCCCTTTGCCGGTTATCGCTTCTCGGCCTTTTGGCTAAGATCAAAGTGTAGTATCTGTTTGCTCCTTTTTTCGAAGCCAAAGGCCGGGAACCGTTTGCTCCAGGGTTTTGCCTTGCTTACCTGCTGCTGGTACACTTACCTGTATCCATCGCTGTACTCTCGCTGCTTTGTGCCTGTTCCGGTCCAACTCTGTTCCTGCTCTGGTCCTGCTCTGTCGCTGCTCAGTTCCTGCTCGGCTGCCGATTCCGCTACGGGGTTTCTGCCCCGCTGTTGTCTCTCAAATCCGATCCTGATCCGGCCTTATCTTCTGATCAAGCCTTCAGAATCAGCTCCATTCTAGGAGCTCTCTTTCTCTGCCATCATGGCTACGGAAGAAAAGAAGAGATCAGCTCGTCTTGAAGTCGATGCTGATTTCCTTGATGTCGCCAGACTTTTTCACGGGAAAATGGGTCCTGCTTGTCTCGACACTCTGCAACCTGTCGGGAAAGGTATATTTCTACTTACCTTTTCTACGCTGGCACTTTGCCAACAAGCTCAGTCTTACGGAGAACTGATGATCAACGGTAAGCCATGCAAATTCACTGCTATCGAAGACGACGGCCTCTGGCTGACAATAAAAAATTTGCCCAAGTGGATACAATGGGATTCAGTCCTCAGCACGTTACGTCAATACGGAGAAGTTAAATCTCACCGCTTCGACGAGCATCCTCTGCTGAAGGGTGTGAAGAATGGCGACAGAGCTGTTAAGATCAAGATGACCAAATCAATACCCAACGTGTTATATTTTGGCAGGATTCGCACCCTTGTTTTCTACCGGGGCGTCGTTAAAAAATGCTTCTTCTGTGACGAGGCAGGACATAATGTCTCGTCTTGCGGGAAGAAGAAAGCTAAACAAGAGCAGAAAGCGAAGCAAGCCGCTGAGGAGGCGCAACTCGAGAATCAAGAAGATTCCGTGGAAAGGCCAGAGAACCAACTCACCTTGATCGATGGCCCGACGACATCTATGGAATCCGATGACATCGCCGTTCCTTCGGAAGACGAATCGGAGTACAGGTCCCCCGTGTCTACACCAGAACAACACAAGGCATCTGAAAAAGAAAAGATTAATGTACTTACCTTCGGCGCGGGTGACAACCAGTCCGTTATGCCGATGGAGAACTCTAAAGACTCAGTTCCGTCACAAGCTAGTCCGTCTGTAAGGGCGAACGCGCAGAAATCCCAAAGTGCTTCGGACTCCAAACAAACCAAACGTGGCAATTCTAGGAGCCGGGGCAACACGCCCAAGAAAAGCAAGTAGTAACTTTTTTGAGCTTACCTACCTTTTTGATGATAAGCCTAAATATTGGAACTCTTAACGTTAACGGTATGCGAGAGCAGAAAAAACTGGCCGACGTAGCGGCACTTTTTACAAGTAGCAACCTCGATGTACTCCTTATACAAGAGTCGCATCTTTTAAATCTCGATAATTGGAAGTCAATACGACGCCAATTTTTTACCAATTGTATTTATTTTAGTCAGGGTTCTAACCGCTCCTGCGGCGTAACTATATTCTGTAAAAATCACTTGCAACCTTCTATCAAAAGTTTTCGGGCCGACCACGAAGGTCGTATAATAAGTGTCGATTTTATTTGTGCGGACAACCGCATTCGCCTTTTAAATATCTACGCCTCTTGTATTCCTAAACAGAGAAAAATCTTTTTTAATCAATTATATACGTTTTTAGATGGTCAATATGACCTTTTAATTATTGGGGGTGACTTCAACTGTGTCCGTGACCCGAGCTTGGACAGGGAAGGGGGAACTTTTTACCCCGACCCCAGTACCGACGCTCTGTCCTCAGTGATAACCAATTTAAATTTAATCGACGCTTGGCGTCGCACTTTTCCTTCTACGCCTGGTTTTACTTGGAAAAACGACTACGTAAAAAGCCGACTCGATTATTTATATTTTAGTAACGATTTTAAGTTTATTTTAAATTCTATCCAGATTTTACCCGTGGGTTTCTCTGACCACAGCCTTTTACAAGTGTGTGTCGGAGTTAGGGGGGGAATTCCTCGGGGGCGGGGAGTTTGGCGTCTTAACGACAAACTCCTCACCCCCGTCGACGAGAACGATAAAAGTATCGAAAATGAAATTCGATCACTTTTAAATAAATTACACGACTTTAATGGTTGGGATAATTTTAAAGTGCAAATCTCTAACTTTCTCAAACAAAAGGGGAAATTGGTCGCGTCGAACGAGCGCAGGTGTGCTAATTTTTATCGGTGGGCGTTGGGTTTATTAGCCAGGGCCCCCGTTAAAAATGTATTTTTGTGTTCCGCGGAAGAACAGGTAAAGACCCTACTGCAAGAGCAGTATACGCAAAAGTACCAGTATTTGGTCAGTTCTAGGGAAGGAGTAGAATTGAGCGGAGAGGAAAATTTCTCCTCCGCTTTCTATTTACAAGCTAAGGGGGCCCGTAAGAAGGGGGTTATCGGCGAGGTCGAGGTTGATGGTGTCCGGCGTAACGACCCTGACGTCATCGAGTCCGCCTTCGTCGATTATTACGCGAAATTGTACGAAGCCGAGCCGGTTCAAACCTTCGAACGTCCACCCGGGCTTCCTCGTTTATCCGAGGAAGCCAGGGAGGAATTAGAAGGAGACGTAACCCAGCTAGAATTGTTAAACGCTCTTAAATCTTTCAAAGCCAGGAAAGCGCCTGGGCCAGACGGTTTAACCGTTACATTTTACAAACAATATTGGGGACTAATTGGTCCCATACTTACCCTTGTGGTAAATGCTGCTCTGAAGGCGGGGTCTTTTCCCGAGTCTATGCAAACTGGGAATATTTCACTCCTTTGCAAAGACGATCTTTTTAAACATTTTGTAGAGTTTTGGCGTCCAATCACGCTCCTAAATTTAGATAGAAGGCTGATAGCGAAGGTCTTTGAAAACCGAGTTAGTCGTGTCACCGACCATTTGATCGGTCGTGGGCAATCCTGCGGGGTTAAGGGTAGAGTGAGCTATCACAATCTCGTTTTATTACGAGACGCGATAGAATCACTTAATGCTCGAGGTCAGGCGGGGTACTTACTCTCGATAGATTTTAATAAAGCGTTTGATCGTTTGGATCATTCTTTTATTTTTAACGTACTAGATAATTTTGGGTTTGGCCCAAATTTTTTAGCTTTTATTCGCACCCTTTATACAGGTAATACGAGTCGTATTTTAATCAATAATTCGTTGTCCAAGGAATTCCAAGTACGGAGAGGTGTAAGGCAGGGGTGCCCCCTCTCTCCCGTTTTATTTAGTTTATGCGTTGAAACGCTACTGTTTAGAATAAACTCGAACCCCCTGATACGCGGTCTTTCCTGTCCAGGGGTCTCGGTCGAGGAACAGTTGAAATATGCAGCCCACGCAGATGATGTTAATTGCGTGAGTGAAGATCTAGAATGTATAAATGACACCGTAGGTGAAGTGCAAAATTATTGTGAAATGTCGGGTAGCCTTTTAAACAAGCAAAAATCGAAAATTATTCGATTAGGCGTTGGCCATAAAGAAATTGTTAACAATTTGCCTCTTACCATTAGTAATGGAAATGTTAAAATATTGGGAATACTTTTTAATAATATGAGTATCGATCCAAGTAATGAAAATAATTATGTAACCCGGTTTAAAGATTCCATCGAGAGATGGCGCGAATTGTCAATGTCATTTATTGGTAAAGCCCAACTATTGCATCAGGTAGCGATACCCCGGCTTACATATCCTATTCCGCTGGTGAAATTCTCAAAAGAGACGCTAATTCAATTAGAAAAATTAATGTTTAAATTTATTTGGGACGGTAAAACCGAATTAGTCAATAGGAATACCATGTACTTACCCGTGTCAGATGGCGGTATTAACGTACCTCACCTTCGGACAATTACTTCGAGTTTAAATTTATCACGAACTTTGAACTGTCTAATGCAAGACAAACACTGTGTGAATAAATCGGTAACTTACCATTTGTCTACCTGTGCCAAAACTGTCTTCGGTGTGAAATGGGACTTGAAAATCCCGCATGCGGCCGAAATTGGTCATAATTACATCGAGGCTAAAAATTCGGCAGTAATTGTTAAAAGCAAATTAAAAACGAATGACAAGTTGTCGGACTTAAGTCACGCCCAAATATCTAGTAAATTGGCCATTAAGGCCATACCACGAATGGTTTCTATGAAACCAGAAATAAACTGGACAGTCGCGTTTAAACGAACGGGGGCGAGGGCCATAGAAGGCTCTCGTCGCGACTTCTTGTTTAAAGTTATCCACGATGTGCTCCCTGTTCGAGACTTATTGTTTGGACGCAGTATGGCAAAAACCAGAGAATGCCCTTTTTGTAAGAGCAATGAAACCACTATACATTTAATGTACCAATGCGATAACGCAAAAATGCTATTAAGTACACTTCGAAAATTCTTCGGATTAAATTTTATATCTATTAAAACTGTTTTATATCACGCTCCCCTACCGGTCCCTCTCCCCCTCATCTATGTATTTTCCCTAATACTTACAGAAATCAAATTCCAAGTTTGGAAAGCCCGTAACAAGAAGCTATTTGAAAGCAAATTTGTCCCAGCCTTTGTTGTCTTAGAAAGGGTTCGAAACGAGATTCTGCGGCGGGCGCGGGCAGACTATTGTCGGCTTCCTCTCGTGACCTTTGTTGAAAAATGGAGTAATGACCAGAAACCAGTGGTCACAATCGAAAACCATAAACTTACACTACTCTTTTAAACGAGATTTGTTATTTCAAATAATTAAAGCTTAAATACTTACCTGCAAAAAAACCCGTGGGATTGCTAAAAACCCTGAAAAAAATGCTCCTTATATTGTCCATTTAAATGGTTGGTTAACATACCTTCTTCTCTAAATTAAGTCTTTAATTACCCAATGAATTTTAAGGTTTTATTGACCACTTTTTACCACACTTATACGTATTTACCTTTGTATATAGTTATTTATAATGTATTTGAAACTTTGGTTCATTTCCAATTATTTTTGTGTTAAATCTTGACAAATTTTTTAATCAGATGCTATAACATTTTCCCTTTTCTAAAGAAAACAAATTTTAACGTTTTTTACAAATAATAATTTTTTGACTCTCACAACAAGAAATGTATGTTTATATCTTAATTTTCTCGCGATAATTTAATTTGTAAATAAACGCGGAAAATGTAACTTTGTTATAACACTAAATAAACAAATTTAGTATCTGTTCTTATCAGCTTAATATCTGATACGGGTCCCATCGGGGCCCAAGATATTAAACTTATTTTTGGACGGCGGCGGAGAGGTCGGAGCTTGCTCCACCTCCGCCACGGGTTGGCCTGGTATTGCAGTTCTTCCAGAATCGGCCCACCTCGCTCAATGAATCTAAAATCAAACACCATATATATATATATATATATATATATATATATTCCTGACGTCATAAGAGGGAAAGTCGTCATTGGCTAGTAGATCATTTTGAAGATTCGGACGGATTTGTTTTGTAATTTTTTACCTTAACTGTCGTACGTTACCAACGGTATGTTTTTTTTAAGTCACTTTCGTTACTAACAGGAGACATGATTAGGAGTTCACAGCCGGCCGCTTTTCGACATTCGCATTGGCAACACGTCTTCCCCTTTAAAAAAATTAACCCCTCCCAAACCATGGTAACTCCGTTCTCGAAACGGACACCATATAAGTTATTTACATCGAGTTACCTAGCGAGGATTGCGGTACTATCGCTGTAGAAATAGGGGACTGTTAAAAGCGGGATGGTTTGGAAAAAACGAGTTTTTGTGTTGCTGATGCCGGGGCGCGTACTACGCGGCAACCACGGTCAATTCGTAGTGCCATATCTCATGACACTTCTCTACAGCTGTTCTGGTAAGCGTGCAGGAGGAAACTCCGTATGATCAAGATCTTACTTTTTCTAATTATCGATTAAGCACGGTTCCATGTTGCCACTTATTTAAAAAAAGACCCAGAGAAAACCGAAGATAAATTATCGCCTTGGCGAACTAGTTAGAAACAGCGTAAAAGAAAATATTTAAAAATAAACAAATTTTATTAGAAAGACTCAAATACCCCGTTAATGAAAAAAAAGAGGGTGAGAGGAAGAGATCAGCCACCGGCACGCCGTGTTCCCTGGTGGTCTCCCTCCCTCCCAAGAAATGACCCCACTCGACGCGGCTTACCGTCGTTGATGGGTCGAGAACCAATGTATTCTGCGTGATATTACCGTTGACGGCTGAAAACGCTCGATGGCCGTCGATCTTTTTGTTTGAAATCAAGAAGTTACCTTCTTTGGTCAGACGTGATGGTTATACACGCTGTCATCTCCAACCACGAGCAATCTGCTTAAACATAATTATGAAATTTGTGAATGCTCAATCTCACTCTTTTTCTTTTTCAACCACCAAAGCCCCCTTTGCCGGTTATCGCTTCTCGGCCTTTTGGCTAAGATCAAAGTGTAGTATCTGTTCTCAGCTATTTCGCTGAAATCTTGGCCGAAAGGCCGTCAAGCGAGTTTCCCAGCTTTACAGCTAGTTCCTGCGATGCTGACTTACCTGCCGGTATCCTGACGTTCCTGTTCCTGTTCCTGCTTCTGAAGCTGCCGCTGCTGTTTCTGGTTCCGTTGCTGTTCCTGATTCTGCTGCTGATCCTGGTCCTGGTCCTGCTGACACTTACCTGTCGTTGCTGCTCCTGGCCACTTCGTCGTATCCTGACTTGGCTGATTCCTGCCAACACCACTTGACGCTGTTCCTTCCTGGGACTTGACTTCACTTGACGACCCCTCTAAAGCCATCATGGCTGCAGAGGTGAAAAAGCGGACTGCCCGGCTCGAAGTTGACGCCGGATTTCTGGATGTCGCTCGGGCCTTCCACGGAAAATTTGGACCCAACAGCATCGAGACCCTACAACCTATTGGTAAAGAAATATTTTTTCTTACCTTTTCAACCCTGGCCTTCATGAAGCAAGCCGTCTCCTATGGCGAAATAACGATAAACGAGAAGTCCTGTAAAATCAGCAGCGTTGACGATGACGGCGTCTGGCTGACGATAAAACACCTACCATCATGGCTCCAATGGGATGCAATTTTGACCAATCTGAAGCAGTACGGAGAAGTAAAAATACATCGCTTCGATGAATACAAAGAACTAAAAGGAGTCAGAAACGGGGATCGATCGGTAAAAATCAAGATGCTAAAAACTATACCTAACGTACTTTATTTTGGAAGAAGCCGGGCACTAGTGTATTACTCTGGTGTCACAAAGAAGTGTTTCTTCTGCGAACAGGAGGGGCATGTGGCCTCTGCATGTGAAGCGAAGAAACACTCGACGATGGAAACACAAAGAAAACAAGAAAATCACGTACCACCAATAGATCCTGAAACCACCAAAAGCTCCACACCTACTCACCTGAAGACTGCTACCACCAACGCCGCAACTCAAGAAGATGACCTAGAAGAAAATCAATCACGTAATACAAAAATACTTACCTTAGCCGACGAATCGGAAAGCTCTGAAGAGAGCTGGTCGTTGACGTCACCGGAACCATCCAAACAGAAAGTAGAACCTCCAGTCCAAACCAGTCGATACGCAGAAGCATTGAAAACACCGCCACATCCAGAAGAACCTGAAACCCATGACTCAAGCAGCAGCACAAAAGACACCAGATGCACCACCAAACCACGATACGATCCGACAACCTGGGCTTATGGCGAAACACCAGAACTCAAAGTACTTAGCAAAACTGAACTTCAAACTCTCTACGACACCATCCGATCCAGACCTCCAACACTCAACGTTCCAATAAAAAAGCATGCAGAACAACTCCTCGTCAGCATCAGTGAAACCCTTCTAAACCAGCAAAAACGACGACGCAGCACTACTCCACAAAAAGAAATGAAGAAAGGAAAGAATATGTTTTAAAATTTAAATTTTAAATTTTAACATAATTTTATATTCGATTTTATATACAAACGAACCCTTTTATTTTTAACGATTGTTCGCGTTAATTTATTTAATTTTAACCCGCGAACAAAATAACAAATGACGAAAATGTAAATATGTAAAACTTTACTGAAATATTAATAAACAAATTCAGTATCTGTTCTTATCAGCTTAATATCTGATACGGGTCCCATCGGGGCCCAAGATATTAAACTTATTTTTGGACGGCGGCGGAGAGGTCGGAGCTTGCTCCACCTCCGCCACGGGTTGGCCTGGTATTGCAGTTCTTCCAGGATCGGCCCACCTCGCTCAATGAATCTAAAATCAAACACCATATATATATATATATATATATATATATATATATATATATTCCTGACGTCATAAGAGGGAAAGTCGTCATTGGCTAGTAGATCATTTTGAAGATTCGGACGGATTTGTTTTGTAATTTTTTACCTTAACTGTCGTACGTTACCAACGGTATGTTTTTTTTAAGTCACTTTCGTTACTAACAGGAGACATGATTAGGAGTTCACAGCCGGCCGCTTTTCGACATTCGCATTGGCAACACGTCTTCCCCTTTAAAAAAATTAACCCCTCCCAAACCATGGTAACTCCGTTCTCGAAACGGACACCATATAAGTTATTTACATCGAGTTACCTAGCGAGGATTGCGGTACTATCGCTGTAGAAATAGGGGACTGTTAAAAGCGGGATGGTTTGGAAAAAACGAGTTTTTGTGTTGCTGATGCCGGGGCGCGTACTACGCGGCAACCACGGTCAATTCGTAGTGCCATATCTCATGACACTTCTCTACAGCTGTTCTGGTAAGCGTGCAGGAGGAAACTCCGTATGATCAAGATCTTACTTTTTCTAATTATCGATTAAGCACGGTTCCATGTTGCCACTTATTTAAAAAAAGACCCAGAGAAAACCGAAGATAAATTATCGCCTTGGCGAACTAGTTAGAAACAGCGTAAAAGAAAATATTTAAAAATAAACAAATTTTATTAGAAAGACTCAAATACCCCGTTAATGAAAAAAAAGAGGGTGAGAGGAAGAGATCAGCCACCGGCACGCCGTGTTCCCTGGTGGTCTCCCTCCCTCCCAAGAAATGACCCCACTCGACGCGGCTTACCGTCGTTGATGGGTCGAGAACCAATGTATTCTGCGTGATATTACCGTTGACGGCTGAAAACGCTCGATGGCCGTCGATCTTTTTGTTTGAAATCAAGAAGTTACCTTCTTTGGTCAGACGTGATGGTTATACACGCTGTCATCTCCAACCACGAGCAATCTGCTTAAACATAATTATGAAATTTGTGAATGCTCAATCTCACTCTTTTTCTTTTTCAACCACCAAAGCCCCCTTTGCCGGTTATCGCTTCTCGGCCTTTTGGCTAAGATCAAAGTGTAGTATCTGTTTTCAATAGTGCTATACGGAGATCTTAGTCGGGGGGCGAGAAGTGTTTTCTACGCCTTAAAGGCGAGTGTTCCTGCTCGTTTTGCCTGCCACGCTGCCTCGCCAGAAGTTGCCGATCCTGTTGCCAGTCCAGCACCAGTTCCAGTTACTGTTCCTGCCTTCCAGTTGCCGTCTGCCTCTCCTCAGCGGTTCCTGAGTCCCGGTCTCCGCTTCGGCGGTCACCACCAGAGTTGCCATGCCTGCCGTGCAGTCTTTGCCGTCCGTTTCGCAGTCCTTACCTTCAACCTCGAAGAAGGCAACTGCAAAAATCAAGTTCGACGGGGTCAATGTAGAAGATTTGGCTATTGCTCTTTTCGACTGCATTGGCCCCAAGAGCATCACGGTTTTCCAGATGCTTGGAAAAACTGAAGCTCAGATAACGTTCAACAATCATGTCAGTTACCAGAAAGCTGTTGATGCTGGAATCATCGTCGGCGAGAAACATTTGAATATCGTGGGGGTTGCAGACCCAAAGTCTTATATTACAATTAAAGATGCTCCAAGCTGGTGGGAGCTTTCGTTTTTGAAATCCGCCCTTAGGAATTATTGCGAAGTTCTTTCTGAAACGTGGGAAACGTTCCAGAAAGGCCCACTTAAAGACGTTCGCAATGGGAATCGGCGTCTGGAAGTCAAGGTGAAGAGTCCAATCCCGAACCTGATGACCATCAGTGGACATCGTATCCAAATCATGTACCAAGGCGTCCAGCGTATGTGCTTCTACTGCCGCAAGGACAGTCATCAGGTTCGGGATTGCCCGAAAAAGAAAAACAAGGCTCGACCATCTCCAGATACCGCCACTGACCAGAACCCGTCCTCTAACGAACCAGAGAACGTTGGGAGCGGAATGCCGATTCCAGTCGAGGATGTCGAAGAAGCGAGCACCCATGACGAAACGATGGCTGAAACCTCACCATCACGAGAAGAGAATGGAGTAACCCCCCCACCAAGAGACTTTCAGGGTTCGAAAGAGGGTTGGTCGCTTGCAACGCCAGAGCCATCCCCCGAGAAACCTGAATCTTCCACTATAGTCAAAGGCTACGCCAATGCTGTCAAGTCACCCCAAAAGCAAGTCCACTGCCCGCAAGAAACTGTTCCAAAGGAGCCTAAAGAGATACCAATTAATGAACGACATTGGAACTTCGGAACCCTAACGAAAGACGAACTAGAGGATTTCTGTCGTAAAGTCAGCGAATTAAATAACACGGAACCTAAGGTCCTGGCGTGGTGCGAAAAAGCATTGGGAAAGGCAAAAAATCAACTCCATCTGCGTTCCAAACGACAGCATAGTCCTCCTAGTGAAAAAGATCCCAAGAAAGGGAAAAAATAGGTCTTACGCTAATTGTGTAATTATGTTTTTAATTATATCTTTTTCGTATCCACATGTTGTAAATATATGCAAATATTTTTACAAGCCTTAACTGTTTTTATCATGTTAAAAGTATAATTTTAGTTTTAACAAAATTCCGTGTGTTCGGTTTTTCTTAAATTGTTTTTAGCCTTAAATGTTATTGTACTTTCTCCGCCTTAATGCCCCTTCGTAGATTATGAAAAGTTATTCATTACTTATTAAAAGCTACTTAATTAAATTTGAAGTTAAAGAAAAAAAATGGAAAAAAGAAATATACTCACCTTGATGCATTGTAAAGATCCAAACCTGAAAAGAAACAAAAGATTAAGACATTATTATTTTTTTGACAAATGTTCGCGCTAAATTAAAAAATTAATAACGCGAGCATATGTAACCATGACAAGAATTTCAAATAAACAAATTCAGTATCTGTTCTTATCAGCTTAATATCTGATACGGGTCCCATCGGGGCCCAAGATATTAAACTTATTTTTGGACGGCGGCGGAGAGGTCGGAGCTTGCTCCACCTCCGCCACGGGTTGGCCTGGTATTGCAGTTCTTCCAGGATCGGCCCACCTCGCTCAATGAATCTAAAATCAAACACCATATATATATATATATATATATATATATTCCTGACGTCATAAGAGGGAAAGTCGTCATTGGCTAGTAGATCATTTTGAAGATTCGGACGGATTTGTTTTGTAATTTTTTACCTTAACTGTCGTACGTTACCAACGGTATGTTTTTTTTAAGTCACTTTCGTTACTAACAGGAGACATGATTAGGAGTTCACAGCCGGCCGCTTTTCGACATTCGCATTGGCAACACGTCTTCCCCTTTAAAAAAATTAACCCCTCCCAAACCATGGTAACTCCGTTCTCGAAACGGACACCATATAAGTTATTTACATCGAGTTACCTAGCGAGGATTGCGGTACTATCGCTGTAGAAATAGGGGACTGTTAAAAGCGGGATGGTTTGGAAAAAACGAGTTTTTGTGTTGCTGATGCCGGGGCGCGTACTACGCGGCAACCACGGTCAATTCGTAGTGCCATATCTCATGACACTTCTCTACAGCTGTTCTGGTAAGCGTGCAGGAGGAAACTCCGTATGATCAAGATCTTACTTTTTCTAATTATCGATTAAGCACGGTTCCATGTTGCCACTTATTTAAAAAAAGACCCAGAGAAAACCGAAGATAAATTATCGCCTTGGCGAACTAGTTAGAAACAGCGTAAAAGAAAATATTTAAAAATAAACAAATTTTATTAGAAAGACTCAAATACCCCGTTAATGAAAAAAAAGAGGGTGAGAGGAAGAGATCAGCCACCGGCACGCCGTGTTCCCTGGTGGTCTCCCTCCCTCCCAAGAAATGACCCCACTCGACGCGGCTTACCGTCGTTGATGGGTCGAGAACCAATGTATTCTGCGTGATATTACCGTTGACGGCTGAAAACGCTCGATGGCCGTCGATCTTTTTGTTTGAAATCAAGAAGTTACCTTCTTTGGTCAGACGTGATGGTTATACACGCTGTCATCTCCAACCACGAGCAATCTGCTTAAACATAATTATGAAATTTGTGAATGCTCAATCTCACTCTTTTTCTTTTTCAACCACCAAAGCCCCCTTTGCCGGTTATCGCTTCTCGGCCTTTTGGCTAAGATCAAAGTGTAGTATCTGTTCCCAGCTATTTCGCTGAAATCTTGGCCGAAAGGCCGTTAAGCGAGTATCCAAGCTCTACAGCTAGTTCCTGTGATGCGGACTTACCTGCCGGTATCCTGACGTCTCTGTTCCTGCTCTTGAAGTTGCCGCGGCTGTTTCCGGTTCCGTTGCTGTTCCTGAATCCGCTGCTGTTCCTGGTCCCGGTTCTGCTGCTACTTACCTGTCGCTGCTGTTCCGGGTCTCCACGCTGTATCCCGACTTGGCCGATTCCAGCCATTACTACCTGACGCTGTTCCTTCCTGGGACTTGCCTTCACCTGACGACCCCTCTAAAGCCATCATGGCTGCAGAGGTGAAGAAGCGGACCGCCCGACTTGACGTCGACGCTGGCTACGTGGAAGTTGCCCGAACCTTCCACGGGAAACTCGGACCGGACAGCATTGACACTCTTCAATCTGTTGGCAAGAATACCTTTCTACTAACCTTCACGACCCTCGCATATATGCAGCAAGCTGTCTCTTACGGCGAAATATCAGTTAACAACTCCGCATGTAAAGTCACCAGCGTCGAAGACGACGGTGCCTGGCTCACCATTAAGCAACTTCCCTCATGGATTCAATGGGATTCAATCTTGACGACCCTGCGACAATACGGCGAAATTAAGGCACACCGCCTAGACGAATACAAGGAATTTAAAGGAATTAAAAACGGCGACAGATCGGTAAAAATCAAAATGCACAAAACGATACCTAATGTACTTTATTTTGGAAGGAGCAGGGCCCTGGTATACTATACCGGGGTTGCCAAAAAGTGCTTTTTTTGTGACCAGGAGGGGCACGTGGCTTCCGCCTGCGAAAAAAAGAGAAACCAGATGGCCGAGAAGACAAAAACCGGAGACGACTTACCCCAAGATCCTGAAAACCACAGAAGTTCAACACCTATACTTACCAACGCCACCACTCGAGAAGAAGACCTGAAAGAAAAACCATCACGCTCACCTGAAATACTTACCCAATCAAACGACTCCAAAACCTCTGACAGCAGCTTTTTCCTGGCAACACCTTCTCCAAAGACCATAGATCCTCCAGTCAAAACCAGCCAATACTCCGATGCCCTGAAAACAGCACCAAAACCCGATGAACCTAAAAATAAACCTGAACCAACAAACAGCGAACCAAAAAAGAACAACTCCGACTCCGGTACCACCTCAAAAGAAATCACCGCAACAGCCAGACCTCCATATGATCCTACGACCTGGATTCCAGGAACGAGACCACCTATAAAACATTTAACCAAACAAGAACTACATATGCTTATCGAACACATCAAGACAGTACCCTATGGCCAGGACGGTAATGTTAACTGGTCCATAGCCGAATACTTTGCCGAAATTAAACTAGAAATCCAAAACTACCAAAAACGCCCACGCAGTACCACTCCCACCAAAGAAACCAAAAAAGGGAAATCTTCACGTTGAAGTTTTTATTAATTTTAAACTTTACCTCTGTTTTATCTCTATGAACTAATTAGTTTTATACTTTTTAAATTTTATATCTATTTAATGACCTGTTTTAATTTAAACTAATTTAAAAAAACAGGAACTATCTGACAGGGTACTGTATTTTATTGAAATTTTTAATAAACAAATTCAGTATCTGTTCTTATCAGCTTAATATCTGATACGGGTCCCATCGGGGCCCAAGATATTAAACTTATTTTTGGACGGCGGCGGAGAGGTCGGAGCTTGCTCCACCTCCGCCACGGGTTGGCCTGGTATTGCAGTTCTTCCAGGATCGGCCCACCTCGCTCAATGAATCTAAAATCAAACACCATATATATATATATATATATATATATATTCCTGACGTCATAAGAGGGAAAGTCGTCATTGGCTAGTAGATCATTTTGAAGATTCGGACGGATTTGTTTTGTAATTTTTTACCTTAACTGTCGTACGTTACCAACGGTATGTTTTTTTTAAGTCACTTTCGTTACTAACAGGAGACATGATTAGGAGTTCACAGCCGGCCGCTTTTCGACATTCGCATTGGCAACACGTCTTCCCCTTTAAAAAAATTAACCCCTCCCAAACCATGGTAACTCCGTTCTCGAAACGGACACCATATAAGTTATTTACATCGAGTTACCTAGCGAGGATTGCGGTACTATCGCTGTAGAAATAGGGGACTGTTAAAAGCGGGATGGTTTGGAAAAAACGAGTTTTTGTGTTGCTGATGCCGGGGCGCGTACTACGCGGCAACCACGGTCAATTCGTAGTGCCATATCTCATGACACTTCTCTACAGCTGTTCTGGTAAGCGTGCAGGAGGAAACTCCGTATGATCAAGATCTTACTTTTTCTAATTATCGATTAAGCACGGTTCCATGTTGCCACTTATTTAAAAAAAGACCCAGAGAAAACCGAAGATAAATTATCGCCTTGGCGAACTAGTTAGAAACAGCGTAAAAGAAAATATTTAAAAATAAACAAATTTTATTAGAAAGACTCAAATACCCCGTTAATGAAAAAAAAGAGGGTGAGAGGAAGAGATCAGCCACCGGCACGCCGTGTTCCCTGGTGGTCTCCCTCCCTCCCAAGAAATGACCCCACTCGACGCGGCTTACCGTCGTTGATGGGTCGAGAACCAATGTATTCTGCGTGATATTACCGTTGACGGCTGAAAACGCTCGATGGCCGTCGATCTTTTTGTTTGAAATCAAGAAGTTACCTTCTTTGGTCAGACGTGATGGTTATACACGCTGTCATCTCCAACCACGAGCAATCTGCTTAAACATAATTATGAAATTTGTGAATGCTCAATCTCACTCTTTTTCTTTTTCAACCACCAAAGCCCCCTTTGCCGGTTATCGCTTCTCGGCCTTTTGGCTAAGATCAAAGTGTAGTATCTGTTTGCTCCTTTTTTCGAAGCCAAAGGCCGGGAACCGTACGCACCTGTAAAGGGAAGAATACTTACCTGTATTGCCGCTCCAGTCCGTCGCTGATCCAGCCGTTCCAGTTTACCGCCATCTTGGATCCACTACTCGAGGGATCGCCATCCGGCGGTTCCAGTTGCCACCCATCCAGTCAGATGTCGAAGCCAGACATCATGCCACCTGCATCGTCGAAAGCCGATAACCAGCCAGCTCCTGCTACAGCCTTGGCATCAGCTCCAGCTCTCAAAGCCGCCACAGCCCGAATTAAATTCAACGGTGTCGGCGTGGAGGATCTAGCGCAAGCTCTTCTCAACCACGTGGGCCCGAAGAACCTTACCGTGTTCCAAATGATTGCACAATATGAAGTTCAGGTCACCTTCCGGAATGCAGCGAGCTACCAGAAAGCCATAGACAGTGGAATAATCGTCGGCGAGAAGGCACTAGATGTTATAGGGGTCGCTGATCCTGTCACCTACATAACGGTGAAAGACGCTCCCAGCTGGTGGGAGTTGACGACTTTCAAGAATGCCCTGAGGTCCTGCTGTGACGTCATCTCGGAAGTCTGGGAGACCTACCAGACAGGGGCTCTGAAAGACCTCTACACGGGAACTAGACGCCTGCAAGTAAAAGTCAAGGGACCAATCCCGAACCTGATGACCATCAATGGACATCAAATCCAAATCACCTATAGGGGAGTCCAAAGAATGTGTTTCTACTGCCACAAAGACACTCATCAGGTTCGGGATTGCCCGAAAAAAAAGAATAAGGCTCGAAAGTCTCAAGATTCCACTGGAGATCAGAACCCGCTACCAAAAGACGCTACAACAGTAAGAAATTCGACTCCTACTCCATCCGGAGGGATTATCACCAACGCCACCATCCTTGAAGAAAACCTAAAAGAAAAACCAACACCAGAATTAAAACTTACCTTATCAGACGACTCCAAAAGTTCCGAAGAAAGCTGGACTTTGACCTCACCAGTGCCGTCCCGAAAGATCGTTGAACCTCCAGCTCAAACCATCTGTTACGCTGATGCTCTGAAAGCGCCACCACATCATGAACCTGAACCAGCAGCTGAAAGCGAACCTGAATCCG
Source organism: Leiobunum rupestre (assembly GCF_980474605.1). Taxonomy (NCBI): domain Eukaryota; kingdom Metazoa; phylum Arthropoda; class Arachnida; order Opiliones; family Sclerosomatidae; genus Leiobunum; species Leiobunum rupestre. Next base: position 55,104,154 of record NC_143392.1, on the reverse strand, counting down.
ATGATCCTGAAAACAACTCCGGTCCTAGATACAATCCGACAACCTGGAAGTATGGTGAAATGCCAGACCTCAAACTGCTAACAAAATCCGAACTCCAGACTCTATCCGAAAAAATTAACTCCAGACCTCCCACACGTGCCAGCCATTTAAACCGACAAGCAGACGAACTACAAGACAGAATCAGCGAAATCTTGAAAAATTACCCAAAAAGACGACGAAGTTTAACTCCTGAAAAAGAACTCAAAAAAGGCAAAAATATGTATTAAATTTAATTTTAATTTTTTAGTTTTATACACGATTTTAATATGCACTGTAATACTTGTTCTCTTTAATAACGACTTCGCGTTAATTTAATTAATTTTAACACGCGAACAAAACAAACGACAAAACCTGTAAATATGTAACCTTTACTGAAAATTAATAAACAAATTCAGTATCTGTTCTTATCAGCTTAATATCTGATACGGGTCCCATCGGGGCCCAAGATATTAAACTTATTTTTGGACGGCGGCGGAGAGGTCGGAGCTTGCTCCACCTCCGCCACGGGTTGGCCTGGTATTGCAGTTCTTCCAGGATCGGCCCACCTCGCTCAATGAATCTAAAATCAAACACCATATATATATATATATATATATATATATATTCCTGACGTCATAAGAGGGAAAGTCGTCATTGGCTAGTAGATCATTTTGAAGATTCGGACGGATTTGTTTTGTAATTTTTTACCTTAACTGTCGTACGTTACCAACGGTATGTTTTTTTTAAGTCACTTTCGTTACTAACAGGAGACATGATTAGGAGTTCACAGCCGGCCGCTTTTCGACATTCGCATTGGCAACACGTCTTCCCCTTTAAAAAAATTAACCCCTCCCAAACCATGGTAACTCCGTTCTCGAAACGGACACCATATAAGTTATTTACATCGAGTTACCTAGCGAGGATTGCGGTACTATCGCTGTAGAAATAGGGGACTGTTAAAAGCGGGATGGTTTGGAAAAAACGAGTTTTTGTGTTGCTGATGCCGGGGCGCGTACTACGCGGCAACCACGGTCAATTCGTAGTGCCATATCTCATGACACTTCTCTACAGCTGTTCTGGTAAGCGTGCAGGAGGAAACTCCGTATGATCAAGATCTTACTTTTTCTAATTATCGATTAAGCACGGTTCCATGTTGCCACTTATTTAAAAAAAGACCCAGAGAAAACCGAAGATAAATTATCGCCTTGGCGAACTAGTTAGAAACAGCGTAAAAGAAAATATTTAAAAATAAACAAATTTTATTAGAAAGACTCAAATACCCCGTTAATGAAAAAAAAGAGGGTGAGAGGAAGAGATCAGCCACCGGCACGCCGTGTTCCCTGGTGGTCTCCCTCCCTCCCAAGAAATGACCCCACTCGACGCGGCTTACCGTCGTTGATGGGTCGAGAACCAATGTATTCTGCGTGATATTACCGTTGACGGCTGAAAACGCTCGATAGCCGTCGATCTTTTTGTTTGAAATCAAGAAGTTACCTTCTTTGGTCAGACGTGATGGTTATACACGCTGTCATCTCCAACCACGAGCAATCTGCTTAAACATAATTATGAAATTTGTGAATGCTCAATCTCACTCTTTTTCTTTTTCAACCACCAAAGCCCCCTTTGCCGGTTATCGCTTCTCGGCCTTTTGGCTAAGATCAAAGTGTAGTATCTGTTCCCAGCTATTTCGCTGAAATCTTGGCCGAAAGGCCGTTAAGCGAGTATCCAAGCTCTACAGCTAGTTCCTGTGATGCGGACTTACCTGCCGGTATCCTGACGTCTCTGTTCCTGCTCTTGAAGTTGCCGCGGCTGTTTCCGGTTCCGTTGCTGTTCCTGAATCCGCTGCTGTTCCTGGTCCCGGTTCTGCTGCTACTTACCTGTCGCTGCTGTTCCGGGTCTCCACGCTGTATCCCGACTTGGCCGATTCCAGCCATTACTACCTGACGCTGTTCCTTCCTGGGACTTGCCTTCACCTGACGACCCCTCTAAAGCCATCATGGCTGCAGAGGTGAAGAAGCGGACCGCCCGACTTGACGTCGACGCTGGCTACGTGGAAGTTGCCCGAACCTTCCACGGGAAACTCGGACCGGACAGCATTGACACTCTTCAATCTGTTGGCAAGAATACCTTTCTACTAACCTTCACGACCCTCGCATATATGCAGCAAGCTGTCTCTTACGGCGAAATATCAGTTAACAACTCCGCATGTAAAGTCACCAGCGTCGAAGACGACGGTGCCTGGCTCACCATTAAGCAACTTCCCTCATGGATTCAATGGGATTCAATCTTGACGACCCTGCGACAATACGGCGAAATTAAGGCACACCGCCTAGACGAATACAAGGAATTTAAAGGAATTAAAAACGGCGACAGATCGGTAAAAATCAAAATGCACAAAACGATACCTAATGTACTTTATTTTGGAAGGAGCAGGGCCCTGGTATACTATACCGGGGTTGCCAAAAAGTGCTTTTTTTGTGACCAGGAGGGGCACGTGGCTTCCGCCTGCGAAAAAAAGAGAAACCAGATGGCCGAGAAGACAAAAACCGGAGACGACTTACCCCAAGATCCTGAAAACCACAGAAGTTCAACACCTATACTTACCAACGCCACCACTCGAGAAGAAGACCTGAAAGAAAAACCATCACGCTCACCTGAAATACTTACCCAATCAAACGACTCCAAAACCTCTGACAGCAGCTTTTTCCTGGCAACACCTTCTCCAAAGACCATAGATCCTCCAGTCAAAACCAGCCAATACTCCGATGCCCTGAAAACAGCACCAAAACCCGATGAACCTAAAAATAAACCTGAACCAACAAACAGCGAACCAAAAAAGAACAACTCCGACTCCGGTACCACCTCAAAAGAAATCACCGCAACAGCCAGACCTCCATATGATCCTACGACCTGGATACCAGGAACGAGACCACCTATAAAACATTTAACCAAACAAGAACTACATATGCTTATCGAACACATCAAGACAGTACCCTATGGCCAGGACGGTAATGTTAACTGGTCCATAGCCGAATACTTTGCCGAAATTAAACTAGAAATCCAAAACTACCAAAAACGCCCACGCAGTACCACTCCCACCAAAGAAACCAAAAAAGGGAAATCTTCACGTTGAAGTTTTTATTAATTTTAAACTTTACCTCTGTTTTATCTCTATGAACTAATTAGTTTTATACTTTTTAAATTTTATATCTATTTAATGACCTGTTTTAATTTAAACTAATTTAAAAAAACAGGAACTATCTGACAGGGTACTGTATTTTATTGAAATTTTTAATAAACAAATTCAGTATCTGTTCTTATCAGCTTAATATCTGATACGGGTCCCATCGGGGCCCAAGATATTAAACTTATTTTTGGACGGCGGCGGAGAGCTCGGAGCTTGCTCCACCTCCGCCACGGGTTGGCCTGGTATTGCAGTTCTTCCAGGATCGGCCCACCTCGCTCAATGAATCTAAAATCAAACACCATATATATATATATATATATATATATTCCTGACGTCATAAGAGGGAAAGTCGTCATTGGCTAGTAGATCATTTTGAAGATTCGGACGGATTTGTTTTGTAATTTTTTACCTTAACTGTCGTACGTTACCAACGGTATGTTTTTTTTAAGTCACTTTCGTTACTAACAGGAGACATGATTAGGAGTTCACAGCCGGCCGCTTTTCGACATTCGCATTGGCAACACGTCTTCCCCTTTAAAAAAATTAACCCCTCCCAAACCATGGTAACTCCGTTCTCGAAACGGACACCATATAAGTTATTTACATCGAGTTACCTAGCGAGGATTGCGGTACTATCGCTGTAGAAATAGGGGACTGTTAAAAGCGGGATGGTTTGGAAAAAACGAGTTTTTGTGTTGCTGATGCCGGGGCGCGTACTACGCGGCAACCACGTTCAATTCGTAGTGCCATATCTCATGACACTTCTCTACAGCTGTTCTGGTAAGCGTGCAGGAGGAAACTCCGTATGATCAAGATCTTACTTTTTCTAATTATCGATTAAGCACGGTTCCATGTTGCCACTTATTTAAAAAAAGACCCAGAGAAAACCGAAGATAAATTATCGCCTTGGCGAACTAGTTAGAAACAGCGTAAAAGAAAATATTTAAAAATAAACAAATTTTATTAGAAAGACTCAAATACCCCGTTAATGAAAAAAAAGAGGGTGAGAGGAAGAGATCAGCCACCGGCACGCCGTGTTCCCTGGTGGTCTCCCTCCCTCCCAAGAAATGACCCCACTCGACGCGGCTTACCGTCGTTGATGGGTCGAGAACCAATGTATTCTGCGTGATATTACCGTTGACGGCTGAAAACGCTCGATGGCCGTCGATCTTTTTGTTTGAAATCAAGAAGTTACCTTCTTTGGTCAGACGTGATGGTTATACACGCTGTCATCTCCAACCACGAGCAATCTGCTTAAACATAATTATGAAATTTGTGAATGCTCAATCTCACTCTTTTTCTTTTTCAACCACCAAAGCCCCCTTTGCCGGTTATCGCTTCTCGGCCTTTTGGCTAAGATCAAAGTGTAGTATCTGTTCTTATCAGCTTAATATCTGATACGGGTCCCATCGGGGCCCAAGATATTAAACTTATTTTTGGACGGCGGCGGAGAGGTCGGAGCTTGCTCCACCTCCGCCACGGGTTGGCCTGGTATTGCAGTTCTTCCAGGATCGGCCCACCTCGCTCAATGAATCTAAAATCAAACACCATATATATATATATATATATATATATATATATATATATATATATATATATATTCCTGACGTCATAAGAGGGAAAGTCGTCATTGGCTAGTAGATCATTTTGAAGATTCGGACGGATTTGTTTTGTAATTTTTTACCTTAACTGTCGTACGTTACCAACGGTATGTTTTTTTTAAGTCACTTTCGTTACTAACAGGAGACATGATTAGGAGTTCACAGCCGGCCGCTTTTCGACATTCGCATTGGCAACACGTCTTCCCCTTTAAAAAAATTAACCCCTCCCAAACCATGGTAACTCCGTTCTCGAAACGGACACCATATAAGTTATTTACATCGAGTTACCTAGCGAGGATTGCGGTACTATCGCTGTAGAAATAGGGGACTGTTAAAAGCGGGATGGTTTGGAAAAAACGAGTTTTTGTGTTGCTGATGCCGGGGCGCGTACTACGCGGCAACCACGGTCAATTCGTAGTGCCATATCTCATGACACTTCTCTACAGCTGTTCTGGTAAGCGTGCAGGAGGAAACTCCGTATGATCAAGATCTTACTTTTTCTAATTATCGATTAAGCACGGTTCCATGTTGCCACTTATTTAAAAAAAGACCCAGAGAAAACCGAAGATAAATTATCGCCTTGGCGAACTAGTTAGAAACAGCGTAAAAGAAAATATTTAAAAATAAACAAATTTTATTAGAAAGACTCAAATACCCCGTTAATGAAAAAAAAGAGGGTGAGAGGAAGAGATCAGCCACCGGCACGCCGTGTTCCCTGGTGGTCTCCCTCCCTCCCAAGAAATGACCCCACTCGACGCGGCTTACCGTCGTTGATGGGTCGAGAACCAATGTATTCTGCGTGATATTACCGTTGACGGCTGAAAACGCTCGATGGCCGTCGATCTTTTTGTTTGAAATCAAGAAGTTACCTTCTTTGGTCAGACGTGATGGTTATACACGCTGTCATCTCCAACCACGAGCAATCTGCTTAAACATAATTATGAAATTTGTGAATGCTCAATCTCACTCTTTTTCTTTTTCAACCACCAAAGCCCCCTTTGCCGGTTATCGCTTCTCGGCCTTTTGGCTAAGATCAAAGTGTAGTATCTGTTCCCAGCTATTTCGCTGAAATCTTGGCCGAAAGGCCGTTAAGCGACGTATACGCTTCTCAGCCTGTTCCTGTGATGTTGACTTACCTGCCGGTTTCCTGACGTGCCTGTTCCTGTTCCTGCTTCCGAAGCTGCCGCTGCTGATCCTGGTTCCGTTGCTGATCCTGGTTCCGCTGCTGTTCCTGGTCCTGGTTCCGCTGCTACTTACCTGTCGCTGCTGTTCCGGACGTCTACGCTGTATCCTGACCTGGCTGGCTTTTGCCATTGCTACTTGACGCTGTTCCTTCCTGGGACCTAACTTCACCTGACGATCTCTCCATAGCCAGGATGGCTATGGAGGTGAGAAAACGAACTGCTCGACTGGACGTCGACGCCGGCTTCCTGGAAGTCGCTCAGGCTTTCCACGAGAAGCTCGGTCTTGAATCCATCGAGACGTTGCAACCTGTTGGTAAGGAGGCATTCTTACTTACCTTCGCAACCCTTGCCTTTCTACAGCAAGCGGTCTCTTACGGAGAATTAACAATCGGCAACAAGACCTGCAGAGTCACCAGCGTCGAGGATGATGGCGTCTGGCTGACGATCAAGAATTTACCACCATGGATCCAATGGGACGCCATATTGACAACCCTACGTCAGTACGGCGAAATAAAGGCTCATCGTTTAGATGAATATAAAGAACTAAAAGGAGTTAAAAATGGAGACAGAGCGGTAAAAATACGAATTACTCAAACTATACCTAATGTCCTTTACTTCGGCCGCAGTCGGGCTCTGGTCTACTATCCCGGCGTTTCAAAGAAATGCTTCTTCTGTGACCAGGAGGGGCACTTTGCCTCTGCCTGTGTCGCAAAGAAGGAAAAGACGGCAGACAAGCCGGTAGCCAAAAAAGACTTACCCAAAGATCCTGAACCACACCGAAGTTCCACATCTGCTCTTGCCAACGCCACCACACTAGAAAACAACCTGGAAGAAAATCAAGAACCCCAAACCAGCAAATCACCCATACTTACCGCATCCGACGACTCCAAAAGCTCTGAAGAGAGCTGGACTTTAACATCACCAGAACCATACAAGAGAAACGCAGAACCTCCAGTCCAAACAAGCCAATACGCCGACGCCTTGAAATCTCCACCACATCACGATGACCTAGAACCCGAAAGCGAACCCGAATCCATTGACTCCGACAACAACTCCAGACCCCGATTTGATCCATCAGAGTGGAATTATACCGATCCGTCACAACTACATTTACATCTATTGAGGAAAACCGAACTTCAAGCCCTTCTTGCTAAAATCAACTCCAGAGCACCCACACGTTCACCCATCCTAACCAAACGAGCAGAAGACCAAGCGGCACAAATCATCGAACTTTTAAAAAACTATCCAAAGAGACGACGTAGTAAAACTCCAGAAAAAGAAGTGAAAAAAGGCAAAAATATGTTTTAAATTTAATTTTTAAATTTTCACATAGTTCTTTACTCGTTTTTTTTTTTTTTTTTTTTTTACACTGTTTCTTTTTATCTTTTAACGAGTGTTCGCGCTAATTTAAATTAACTTAAAACGCGAACAAATGACTTGAATGTAATTTTTGTAACGAAACGAACCTTTTAATAAACTATTAAAAGTATCTGTTCTTATCAGCTTAATATCTGATACGGGTCCCATCGGGGCCCAAGATATTAAACTTATTTTTGGACGGCGGCGGAGAGGTCGGAGCTTGCTCCACCTCCGCCACGGGTTGGCCTGGTATTGCAGTTCTTCCAGGATCGGCCCACCTCGCTCAATGAATCTAAAATCAAACACCATATATATATATATATATATATATATATATATATATATATATATATATATATATATTCCTGACGTCATAAGAGGGAAAGTCGTCATTGGCTAGTAGATCATTTTGAAGATTCGGACGGATTTGTTTTGTAATTTTTTACCTTAACTGTCGTACGTTACCAACGGTATGTTTTTTTTAAGTCACTTTCGTTACTAACAGGAGACATGATTAGGAGTTCACAGCCGGCCGCTTTTCGACATTCGCATTGGCAACACGTCTTCCCCTTTAAAAAAATTAACCCCTCCCAAACCATGGTAACTCCGTTCTCGAAACGGACACCATATAAGTTATTTACATCGAGTTACCTAGCGAGGATTGCGGTACTATCGCTGTAGAAATAGGGGACTGTTAAAAGCGGGATGGTTTGGAAAAAACGAGTTTTTGTGTTGCTGATGCCGGGGCGCGTACTACGCGGCAACCACGGTCAATTCGTAGTGCCATATCTCATGACACTTCTCTACAGCTGTTCTGGTAAGCGTGCAGGAGGAAACTCCGTATGATCAAGATCTTACTTTTTCTAATTATCGATTAAGCACGGTTCCATGTTGCCACTTATTTAAAAAAAGACCCAGAGAAAACCGAAGATAAATTATCGCCTTGGCGAACTAGTTAGAAACAGCGTAAAAGAAAATATTTAAAAATAAACAAATTTTATTAGAAAGACTCAAATACCCCGTTAATGAAAAAAAAGAGGGTGAGAGGAAGAGATCAGCCACCGGCACGCCGTGTTCCCTGGTGGTCTCCCTCCCTCCCAAGAAATGACCCCACTCGACGCGGCTTACCGTCGTTGATGGGTCGAGAACCAATGTATTCTGCGTGATATTACCGTTGACGGCTGAAAACGCTCGATGGCCGTCGATCTTTTTGTTTGAAATCAAGAAGTTACCTTCTTTGGTCAGACGTGATGGTTATACACGCTGTCATCTCCAACCACGAGCAATCTGCTTAAACATAATTATGAAATTTGTGAATGCTCAATCTCACTCTTTTTCTTTTTCAACCACCAAAGCCCCCTTTGCCGGTTATCGCTTCTCGGCCTTTTGGCTAAGATCAAAGTGTAGTATCTGTTTGCTCCTTTCTTCAAAGCCAAAGGCCGGGAATCGTATGTACCTGTAAAAGGGTAGTATACTCACCTGTCCTGCTGATCCAGTACCACAGTTCCAGTCCTGCTGATCCAGTGCCATAGTTCCAGTCCAGTTGTTCCAGCCGTCCGCAGTCTTGGATCCACTACTCCGGGGATCGCCGCCTGGCGGTTCCAGTCATCACGCCGCAATCCTGACGTCAAAGCCAGCCACCATGCTTCCTGAGACGTCGACGGCTGTTAATCAGCTAGCTCCTGTTCCAACTTCAGCTCCAGCTTCTGCACTCAAGGCTACCACAGCCCGTATAAAGTTCGACGGTGTCGGCGTTGAAGATTTGGCGCAAGCCCTTTTCGACCACGTCGGCCTGAAGAAAATTACCGTCTTTCAAATGGTATCGAAGTCCGAAGCTCTGATCACTTTTCGAGATACTGCAAGCTATCAGAGAGCCGTCGATAGTGGCATCATCGTCGACAACAAGCAGCTAGATATCACTGGGGTGGCAGATCCGGTCTCTTACATAACAGTAAGGGATGCACCGAGCTGGTGGGATTTAGCTGTCTTCAAAAACGCCTTGAAGTCCTGTTGTGACGTCATATCAGAAGTCTGGGAGACCTACCAGACAGGGGCTCTGAAAGATCTCTACACGGGAACTCGTCGCCTGCAAGTAAAAGTCAAGGGGCCAATCCCGAACCTGATGACCATAAATGGACATCAAATTCAAATCACCTATAGGGGAGTCCAGAGAATGTGTTTTTATTGTCACAAAGACACGCATCAGGTTCGGGATTGCCCGAAAAAGAAGAAAAAGGCTCGCCAACCTCCAGAGTCCAACGGAGAAATTACGCCACCAGCCAAGCACCCGGAATCCAATGAGACCACCGTAGAAGACAACCTAAAAGGAAAAAATTTAAGTAAAAAAACAGTACTTACCCAGGCAGACGAATCCAAGACCTCCAACGAAAGTTTTTACTTGACGACACCTTCTCCAAAGACCGTTGATCCTCCCGCCAAAATCTGTTCCTTCGCCGACGCACTGAAATCACCACCACAGCAAGATGACCTAGAACCCGAACCTGAATACGAATCTGACACCAACGAACATGACAGCCCCACAACCAGACCAAGATTCGATCCATTAGATTGGAATTATAACGAGGTGCCAGGCCTTAACCTACTAAAGAAAAACGAACTTCAAGCCCTCCTCGAAAAAATCAATGCCAGAGCCCCCACACGTTCAATTAGCCTAACCCGGACAGCAGAAGACCTCGTCGTAAGAATAACTGACCTCCTGAAAAACTATCCCAAAAGACGACGGAGTAGAACTCCAGAAAAAGAAATTAAAAAAGGAAAAATATGATTTAAATTTAATTTTTAAATTTTTAACATAGTTCTTTACTCGACTTTTATACCATGATCCTTTTTAAACGATTGTTCGCGCTAATTTAATTAATTAAACCGTGAACAAATATATAACAAATGAAAAATGTAAAAATGTAAAAAACGACAATCTTTTAATAAACAATTAAAAGTATCTGTTCTTATCAGCTTAATATCTGATACGGGTCCCATCGGGGCCCAAGATATTAAACTTATTTTTGGACGGCGGCGGAGAGGTCGGAGCTTGCTCCACCTCCGCCACGGGTTGGCCTGGTATTGCAGTTCTTCCAGGATCGGCCCACCTCGCTCAATGAATCTAAAATCAAACACCATATATATATATATATATATATATATATATATATATTCCTGACGTCATAAGAGGGAAAGTCGTCATTGGCTAGTAGATCATTTTGAAGATTCGGACGGATTTGTTTTGTAATTTTTTACCTTAACTGTCGTACGTTACCAACGGTATGTTTTTTTTAAGTCACTTTCGTTACTAACAGGAGACATGATTAGGAGTTCACAGCCGGCCGCTTTTCGACATTCGCATTGGCAACACGTCTTCCCCTTTAAAAAAATTAACCCCTCCCAAACCATGGTAACTCCGTTCTCGAAACGGACACCATATAAGTTATTTACATCGAGTTACCTAGCGAGGATTGCGGTACTATCGCTGTAGAAATAGGGGACTGTTAAAAGCGGGATGGTTTGGAAAAAACGAGTTTTTGTGTTGCTGATGCCGGGGCGCGTACTACGCGGCAACCACGGTCAATTCGTAGTGCCATATCTCATGACACTTCTCTACAGCTGTTCTGGTAAGCGTGCAGGAGGAAACTCCGTATGATCAAGATCTTACTTTTTCTAATTATCGATTAAGCACGGTTCCATGTTGCCACTTATTTAAAAAAAGACCCAGAGAAAACCGAAGATAAATTATCGCCTTGGCGAACTAGTTAGAAACAGCGTAAAAGAAAATATTTAAAAATAAACAAATTTTATTAGAAAGACTCAAATACCCCGTTAATGAAAAAAAAGAGGGTGAGAGGAAGAGATCAGCCACCGGCACGCCGTGTTCCCTGGTGGTCTCCCTCCCTCCCAAGAAATGACCCCACTCGACGCGGCTTACCGTCGTTGATGGGTCGAGAACCAATGTATTCTGCGTGATATTACCGTTGACGGCTGAAAACGCTCGATGGCCGTCGATCTTTTTGTTTGAAATCAAGAAGTTACCTTCTTTGGTCAGACGTGATGGTTATACACGCTGTCATCTCCAACCACGAGCAATCTGCTTAAACATAATTATGAAATTTGTGAATGCTCAATCTCACTCTTTTTCTTTTTCAACCACCAAAGCCCCCTTTGCCGGTTATCGCTTCTCGGCCTTTTGGCTAAGATCAAAGTGTAGTATCTGTTCTTATCAGCTTAATATCTGATACGGGTCCCATCGGGGCCCAAGATATTAAACTTATTTTTGGACGGCGGCGGAGAGGTCGGAGCTTGCTCCACCTCCGCCACGGGTTGGCCTGGTATTGCAGTTCTTCCAGGATCGGCCCACCTCGCTCAATGAATCTAAAATCAAACACCATATATATATATATATATATATATATATATTCCTGACGTCATAAGAGGGAAAGTCGTCATTGGCTAGTAGATCATTTTGAAGATTCGGACGGATTTGTTTTGTAATTTTTTACCTTAACTGTCGTACGTTACCAACGGTATGTTTTTTTTAAGTCACTTTCGTTACTAACAGGAGACATGATTAGGAGTTCACAGCCGGCCGCTTTTCGACATTCGCATTGGCAACACGTCTTCCCCTTTAAAAAAATTAACCCCTCCCAAACCATGGTAACTCCGTTCTCGAAACGGACACCATATAAGTTATTTACATCGAGTTACCTAGCGAGGATTGCGGTACTATCGCTGTAGAAATAGGGGACTGTTAAAAGCGGGATGGTTTGGAAAAAACGAGTTTTTGTGTTGCTGATGCCGGGGCGCGTACTACGCGGCAACCACGGTCAATTCGTAGTGCCATATCTCATGACACTTCTCTACAGCTGTTCTGGTAAGCGTGCAGGAGGAAACTCCGTATGATCAAGATCTTACTTTTTCTAATTATCGATTAAGCACGGTTCCATGTTGCCACTTATTTAAAAAAAGACCCAGAGAAAACCGAAGATAAATTATCGCCTTGGCGAACTAGTTAGAAACAGCGTAAAAGAAAATATTTAAAAATAAACAAATTTTATTAGAAAGACTCAAATACCCCGTTAATGAAAAAAAAGAGGGTGAGAGGAAGAGATCAGCCACCGGCACGCCGTGTTCCCTGGTGGTCTCCCTCCCTCCCAAGAAATGACCCCACTCGACGCGGCTTACCGTCGTTGATGGGTCGAGAACCAATGTATTCTGCGTGATATTACCGTTGACGGCTGAAAACGCTCGATGGCCGTCGATCTTTTTGTTTGAAATCAAGAAGTTACCTTCTTTGGTCAGACGTGATGGTTATACACGCTGTCATCTCCAACCACGAGCAATCTGCTTAAACATAATTATGAAATTTGTGAATGCTCAATCTCACTCTTTTTCTTTTTCAACCACCAAAGCCCCCTTTGCCGGTTATCGCTTCTCGGCCTTTTGGCTAAGATCAAAGTGTAGTATCTGTTCTTATCAGCTTAATATCTGATACGGGTCCCATCGGGGCCCAAGATATTAAACTTATTTTTGGACGGCGGCGGAGAGGTCGGAGCTTGCTCCACCTCCGCCACGGGTTGGCCTGGTATTGCAGTTCTTCCATGATCGGCCCACCTCGCTCAATGAATCTAAAATCAAACACCATATATATATATATATATATATATATATATATATATATATATATATATATATATATATATATTCCTGACGTCATAAGAGGGAAAGTCGTCATTGGCTAGTAGATCATTTTGAAGATTCGGACGGATTTGTTTTGTAATTTTTTACCTTAACTGTCGTACGTTACCAACGGTATGTTTTTTTTAAGTCACTTTCGTTACTAACAGGAGACATGATTAGGAGTTCACAGCCGGCCGCTTTTCGACATTCGCATTGGCAACACGTCTTCCCCTTTAAAAAAATTAACCCCTCCCAAACCATGGTAACTCCGTTCTCGAAACGGACACCATATAAGTTATTTACATCGAGTTACCTAGCGAGGATTGCGGTACTATCGCTGTAGAAATAGGGGACTGTTAAAAGCGGGATGGTTTGGAAAAAACGAGTTTTTGTGTTGCTGATGCCGGGGCGCGTACTACGCGGCAACCACGGTCAATTCGTAGTGCCATATCTCATGACACTTCTCTACAGCTGTTCTGGTAAGCGTGCAGGAGGAAACTCCGTATGATCAAGATCTTACTTTTTCTAATTATCGATTAAGCACGGTTCCATGTTGCCACTTATTTAAAAAAAGACCCAGAGAAAACCGAAGATAAATTATCGCCTTGGCGAACTAGTTAGAAACAGCGTAAAAGAAAATATTTAAAAATAAACAAATTTTATTAGAAAGACTCAAATACCCCGTTAATGAAAAAAAAGAGGGTGAGAGGAAGAGATCAGCCACCGGCACGCCGTGTTCCCTGGTGGTCTCCCTCCCTCCCAAGAAATGACCCCACTCGACGCGGCTTACCGTCGTTGATGGGTCGAGAACCAATGTATTCTGCGTGATATTACCGTTGACGGCTGAAAACGCTCGATGGCCGTCGATCTTTTTGTTTGAAATCAAGAAGTTACCTTCTTTGGTCAGACGTGATGGTTATACACGCTGTCATCTCCAACCACGAGCAATCTGCTTAAACATAATTATGAAATTTGTGAATGCTCAATCTCACTCTTTTTCTTTTTCAACCACCAAAGCCCCCTTTGCCGGTTATCGCTTCTCGGCCTTTTGGCTAAGATCAAAGTGTAGTATCTGTTTTCAATAGTGCTATACCGAGATCTTAGTCGGGGGGCGAGAAGTGTTTATACGCCTTTAAGGCGAGTGTTCCTGCCTCGCTGCATGATCCGTTCCGTTGCTGCTCTGTCGCTGATCCTGTAAAAGAATACCTACCTGGTACGATCCTGACGTCGCTCCTTCTTGGAGCTCTCCACTCCTGACGAAACTCTCCTAGTCATAATGGCTACGGAGGAAAGAAAAAGGACGGCCCGACTTGAGGTCAATGCTGACTTTCTGGACGTGGCACGCACCCTGTACGACCATCTTGGCCCGAAGTGTCTCGACACTCTCCAACCTGTGGGTAATGGAATTTTTCTACTTACCTTTACGACCCTGGCATTCCTCCACCAAGCACTCGCCTGCGACGACCTGAAAACCAAAGACCAGAGATGGAAACTTACCTGTGTGGATGACGACGGACAATGGCTTACTATAAAGAACCTTCCTAAATGGATCCAGTGGGATGCTGTTATAAGTAATCTCAGACAATTCGGTGATGTCAAAACTTACCGTTTTGATGAATATTCCCAACTCAAAGGAGTAAAAAATGGTGACCGCTCCGTTAAAATTATTATGAAAAAACCGATCCCAAATGTGTTGTTTTTCGGACGTAGTCGGGCCTTAGTCTACTACAGAGGCGTTATTAAAAAATGTTTTTATTGTGACGAAGAAGGGCACGCGGTTGTGGATTGCGAAACAAAGAAGAAAAAGACGGCGGAAGAGACAAAAACGGGAGATAACAACGACTTACCCAAAGAAACTGAACGAAACCGAAGCTCCACACCTACACCTGCCAATGCCACCACTCGAGCCGATAACCTAGAAGAAAATCAATCAAGCAACTTACCTATACTTACCGCAACCGATGACTCCAAAAGCTCTGAAGAGAGCTGGACGCTAACATCACCAGAACCATCCAAGAAATATGCAGAACCTCCAGTCCAAACCAGCCAATACGCCGACGCCATAAAAAATCCGCCACATCCTGATGAACCTGAGAATACGCCCAAATCCCACGAATCCAACAACAACAGCACGCAAATCCACAAGGAATTCAGCACCGTCCACTCTGAAGTCAGCAGCTTGGGCGTTGATCCGACCATGTTCAATGATAGTTTTATAAAATATTTAGAAGGGTTCTTGCCAGACCGGTTTGACAAGTTTACTTCCGAAGTCTTAGAATTTACAGATATAACTACGCCTCAAAAGAAATTCCTCATCAGCCACGGTAAACTACACGCAATGAAGTACTCCAAGAGACGCCAGACCACTCCTCCGCCCAAGGCTCCCAAGAAAACAAAAAAGTAATCATAAATAGAACTGCGAAATCGATTAATTGACAATTTTAACCATACATGTTTACACTTATTTGAAAATACTTCTGTTATTAGCTTACTTTAAGAACTAAGCCCATTTTGAAATGTAGGTTATTTTTTTTTAGCTTTACATTTTTTTTAACTTATGTCTTTTTGTATATATTTATTTTAAATATTTCAAAAAAATTCATTCATTTTACCTTAACAGATTTTTTACAAAAAATATAATAAGCTTGTGACAATTTAAACTTAACTGTTTATATGAAGAAAAATGAAAATGACTAAAAGAACTGCCTTAAATTAATTGTAAGTTTAAATGGCAGTTAAAAAATGACCAGGGTACTGTAACTCAAGTTTTTTTAATAAACAAATTCAGTATCTGTTCTTATCAGCTTAATATCTGATACGGGTCCCATCGGGGCCCAAGATATTAAACTTATTTTTGGACGGCGGCGGAGAGGTCGGAGCTTGCTCCACCTCCGCCACGGGTTGGCCTGGTATTGCAGTTCTTCCAGGATCGGCCCACCTCGCTCAATGAATCTAAAATCAAACACCATATATATATATATATATATATATATTCCTGACGTCATAAGAGGGAAAGTCGTCATTGGCTAGTAGATCATTTTGAAGATTCGGACGGATTTGTTTTGTAATTTTTTACCTTAACTGTCGTACGTTACCAACGGTATGTTTTTTTTAAGTCAATTTCGTTACTAACAGGAGACATGATTAGGAGTTCACAGCCGGCCGCTTTTCGACATTCGCATTGGCAACACGTCTTCCCCTTTAAAAAAATTAACCCCTCCCAAACCATGGTAACTCCGTTCTCGAAACGGACACCATATAAGTTATTTACATCGAGTTACCTAGCGAGGATTGCGGTACTATCGCTGTAGAAATAGGGGACTGTTAAAAGCGGGATGGTTTGGAAAAAACGAGTTTTTGTGTTGCTGATGCCGGGGTGCGTACTACGCGGCAACCACGGTCAATTCGTAGTGCCATATCTCATGACACTTCTCTACAGCTGTTCTGGTAAGCGTGCAGGAGGAAACTCCGTATGATCAAGATCTTACTTTTTCTAATTATCGATTAAGCACGGTTCCATGTTGCCACTTATTTAAAAAAAGACCCAGAGAAAACCGAAGATAAATTATCGCCTTGGCGAACTAGTTAGAAACAGCGTAAAAGAAAATATTTAAAAATAAACAAATTTTATTAGAAAGACTCAAATACCCCGTTAATGAAAAAAAAGAGGGTGAGAGGAAGAGATCAGCCACCGGCACGCCGTGTTCCCTGGTGGTCTCCCTCCCTCCCAAGAAATGACCCCACTCGACGCGGCTTACCGTCGTTGATGGGTCGAGAACCAATGTATTCTGCGTGATATTACCGTTGACGGCTGAAAACGCTCGATGGCCGTCGATCTTTTTGTTTGAAATCAAGAAGTTACCTTCTTTGGTCAGACGTGATGGTTATACACGCTGTCATCTCCAACCACGAGCAATCTGCTTAAACATAATTATGAAATTTGTGAATGCTCAATCTCACTCTTTTTCTTTTTCAACCACCAAAGCCCCCTTTGCCGGTTATCGCTTCTCGGCCTTTTGGCTAAGATCAAAGTGTAGTATCTGTTCTTATCAGCTTAATATCTGATACGGGTCCCATCGGGGCCCAAGATATTAAACTTATTTTTGGACGGCGGCGGAGAGGTCGGAGCTTGCTCCACCTCCGCCACGGGTTGGCCTGGTATTGCAGTTCTTCCAGGATCGGCCCACCTCGCTCAATGAATCTAAAATCAAACACCATATATATATATATATATATATATATATATTCCTGACGTCATAAGAGGGAAAGTCGTCATTGGCTAGTAGATCATTTTGAAGATTCGGACGGATTTGTTTTGTAATTTTTTACCTTAACTGTCGTACGTTACCAACGGTATGTTTTTTTTAAGTCACTTTCGTTACTAACAGGAGACATGATTAGGAGTTCACAGCCGGCCGCTTTTCGACATTCGCATTGGCAACACGTCTTCCCCTTTAAAAAAATTAACCCCTCCCAAACCATGGTAACTCCGTTCTCGAAACGGACACCATATAAGTTATTTACATCGAGTTACCTAGCGAGGATTGCGGTACTATCGCTGTAGAAATAGGGGACTGTTAAAAGCGGGATGGTTTGGAAAAAACGAGTTTTTGTGTTGCTGATGCCGGGGCGCGTACTACGCGGCAACCACGGTCAATTCGTAGTGCCATATCTCATGACACTTCTCTACAGCTGTTCTGGTAAGCGTGCAGGAGGAAACTCCGTATGATCAAGATCTTACTTTTTCTAATTATCGATTAAGCACGGTTCCATGTTGCCACTTATTTAAAAAAAGACCCAGAGAAAACCGAAGATAAATTATCGCCTTGGCGAACTAGTTAGAAACAGCGTAAAAGAAAATATTTAAAAATAAACAAATTTTATTAGAAAGACTCAAATACCCCGTTAATGAAAAAAAAGAGGGTGAGAGGAAGAGATCAGCCACCGGCACGCCGTGTTCCCTGGTGGTCTCCCTCCCTCCCAAGAAATGACCCCACTCGACGCGGCTTACCGTCGTTGATGGGTCGAGAACCAATGTATTCTGCGTGATATTACCGTTGACGGCTGAAAACGCTCGATGGCCGTCGATCTTTTTGTTTGAAATCAAGAAGTTACCTTCTTTGGTCAGACGTGATGGTTATACACGCTGTCATCTCCAACCACGAGCAATCTGCTTAAACATAATTATGAAATTTGTGAATGCTCAATCTCACTCTTTTTCTTTTTCAACCACCAAAGCCCCCTTTGCCGGTTATCGCTTCTCGGCCTTTTGGCTAAGATCAAAGTGTAGTATCTGTTCCCAGCTATTTCGCTGAAATCTTGGCCGAAAGGCCGTTAAGCGACGTTTACGCTTCTCAGCCTGTTCCTGCGATGCTGACTTACCTGCCGGTACTCTGACGTCTCTGTTCCTGTTCCTGTTTCTGCCGCTGCTGTTTCCGGTTCCTCTGCTGGTCCTGTTTCCGCTGCTGTTCCTGGTCCTGGTCCTGCTGACACTTACCTGTCGCTGCTGATCCTGGTCTCCACGCTGTATCCTGACTTGGCTGTTTCCTGCCACTGCTGCTTGACGCTGTTCCTTCCTGGGACTTGCCTTCATCCGACGATCCTCCCATAGCCATCATGGCTATGGAGGTGAAAAAACGCACTGCTCACCTTCAGGTCGACGCTGGATTCCTGGACGTCGCTCGGACCTTCCACGATAAGCTCGGCAGTGACTGCCTTGACACGCTACAACCTCTTGGTAAAGACAAGTTTTTAATAACTTTTACAACCCTGGCCTTCCTGCAACAGGCTCTCTCCTACAATGACCTCGTTATCAACGATAAACCTTGCCGACTCACCAGCGTCGAAGATGACGGCGTCTGGGTTACCATAAAAAACCTACCTCGCTGGATCCAATGGGACTCTGTCCTCACCACCATGAGACAGTATGGAACCATTAAAGCTCACCGTCTGGACGAGTACCCTCAACTGAAAGGACTCAAAAATGGAGACAGATCGGTAAAAATTAAAATTGAGAAACAAATACCCAATGTTGTTTTTTTTGGGCGTAGCCGAGCGCTAGTATATTACCAAGGGGTCGTGAAGAAGTGTTTCTTCTGCGACCAGGAGGGACATACGGCGTCCGCATGCGAGGCAAAAAAGGCCAGAAAGGAAGCAACCGAGAGGTCCGAGCACGTCCAGGAAGGGGAAAGCTTGGAAACCCAAGAAAAGATTGTGGCACCCAAGGAGCAAGAGCTCGCAACGGTATCAGCGGAATTGGCGGACCCACCCAGCGACCACCAGGAACCCCAGCCCAAGAAACGCAGCAACAGTACATATGTCCATCCGCAACAACTAGAGAAATTAAAGAACTATTCACAGGCAGAACTACGAGATTTTAGGGAATTCCTCGAGACTACCGAAACAATAGGCGACCGCAGGAAACAAGTGTATTTCGCGCTGATGAACAAGGAACAGGAAAAATTCTCCAAAAGACGAATGACCAACTCTCCAGGGAAATCAATAAAGAAAGGCAAGACAGAAGACGTTGAGAAGACATTCGCTAGCGCCACCAAAACCACACCGGAGCAAGATCTTTACGCAGATTACGTTACATACTGAATTTTTTAATTTTACTCAAATGTTTTAAAACCTGAAAAAATAGAAAAAAAGAAAACAAATACTTACCTTGATCGTATATGAACTTGGACACTCCTAGAAATTAGAAAATGTAAATACTTGATTTTTTTAGCTTATCCGACTTTGTTCGCGCTAATTTAACTAATTAAAAACGCGAACAAATATAACAAATGTAAAAATGTAAATATGTAAAATCAAACGAAGCTTTTAATAAACAATTAAAAGTATCTGTTCTTATCAGCTTAATATCTGATACGGGTCCCATCGGGGCCCAAGATATTAAACTTATTTTTGGACGGCGGCGGAGAGGTCGGAGCTTGCTCCACCTCCGCCACGGGTTGGCCTGGTATTGCAGTTCTTCCAGGATCGGCCCACCTCGCTCAATGAATCTAAAATCAAACACCATTTATATATATATATATATATATATATATATATTCCTGACGTCATAAGAGGGAAAGTCGTCATTGGCTAGTCATCATTTTGAAGATTCGGACGGATTTGTTTTGTAATTTTTACCTTAATTGTCGTACGTTACCAACGGTATGATTTTTTTAAGTCACTTTCGTTACTAACAGGAGACATGATTAGGAGTTCACAGCCGGCCGCTTTTCGACATTCGCGTTGGCAACACGTCTTCCCCTTTAAAAAAAATTACCCCCTCCCAAACCATGGTAACTCCGTTCTCGAAACGGACACCATATAAGTTATTTACATCGAGTTACCTAGCGAGGATTGCGGTACTATCGCTGTAGAAATAGGGGACTGTTAAAAGCGGGATGGTTTGGAAAAAACGAGTTTTTGTGTTGCTGATGCCGGGGCGCGTACTACGCGGCAACCACGGTCAATTCGTAGTGCCATATCTCATGACACTTCTCTACAGCTATTCT
This sequence comes from Leiobunum rupestre, assembly GCF_980474605.1. Lineage (NCBI taxonomy): Eukaryota > Metazoa > Arthropoda > Arachnida > Opiliones > Sclerosomatidae > Leiobunum > Leiobunum rupestre. The sequence goes on along the minus strand of NC_143392.1, from coordinate 55,083,612 downwards.
GGTAAGCGTGCAGGAGGAAACTCCGTATGATCATGATCTTACTTTTTCTAATTATCGATTAAGCACGGTTCCATGTTGCCACTTATTAAAAAAAGACCCAGAGAAAACCGAAGATAAATTATCGCCTTGGCGAACTAGTTAGAAACAGCGTAAAAGAAAATATTTAACAATACACAAATTTTATTAAAAAGACTAAAATACCGCGTTAATGGAAAAAAAGAGGGATAGAGGAAGAGAGCAGCCACCGGCACGCCGTGTTCCCCGGTGGTCTCCCTCCCAAGAAATGACCCCACTCGACGCGGCTTACCGTCGTTGATGGGTCGAGAACCAATGTATTCCACGTGATATTACCGTTGACGGCTGAAAACGCTCGATGGCCGTCGATCTTTTTGTTTGAAATCAAGAAGTTGCCTTCTTTGGTCAGACGTGATGGTTATACACGCTGTCATCTCCAGCCACGAGCAATCTGCTTAAACATATTTATGAAATATATGAATGCTCAATCTCACTCTTTTTCTTTTTCAACCACCAAAGCCCCCTTTGCCGGTTATCGCTTCTCGGCCTTTTGGCTAAGATCAAAGTGTAGTATCTGTTCCCAGCTATTTCGCTGAAATCTTGGCCGAAAGGCCGTTAAGCGAGTTTCCCAGCTTTCCAGCTAGTTCCTGAGATGCTGACTTACCTGCCGGTATCCTGTCGTGCCTGTTCCTGTTCCTGCTCTTGAAGTTGCCGCTGCTATTTCCGGTTCCGTTGCTGTTCCTGATTCCGCTGCTGTTCCTGTTCCTGGTCCTGGTTCGGCTGCTACTTACCTGTCGCTGCTAGTTCCTGGTCTCCTCGCCGACGCCTCTCGGGGATCGCCCTCTGGTGGTTCCTGGGTCCGTCTCCCGTTGTCTCTTGACGTCCGCAGTGGTGGTAGCCATGCCCCCTGCTTCGTCCAAGATGCCTGTCTTGTCCGCTGATCTGAAAAAGAATTCTGCGAGAATCAAGTTTGAAGATGTTCCAGTTGACGATCTGGCTTCGGCCCTTCTCAACCACATCGGCCAGCAATGCATTGAGGTTTTCCAGCTAATTGGAAAATCTGAAGTGCAAATCACGTTCAAAGATTTTGAAAGTTTTCAAAAGGCTGTCGACTCCGGAGTCATTGTCGGAGACCGTCATTTGGATGTCATGAGTATCGTAGACCCTGTCCGCTACATCACTGTTCAAGGAGTTCCAAGCTGGTGGGCCCTGTCAATTCTAAAGACAGCCCTCCGTATCCACTGCGATGTCCAATCGGAGACATGGGAGACCTTCCAGAAGGGGCCTCTAAAGGGCCTCAAGACCGGCACGAGACGCTTGGCCGTTAAATTTAAGTCTGCCATCCCGAACCTCATGACAATCCAAGGTCAACGCATCCAAATCACGTACGAGGGCGTGCACAGGATGTGCTTCTATTGCCGCAAGGACAGCCACCAGGTGCGTGACTGTCCGAAGAAACGGCAAAAGGTTCTCTCAGCTGGGGAGCCGAATAGGGAGTCACCACCCGAAAGCGACGGACCAAATGGGGAAGACGCTGATGGCGGTGCTCCGGAGTCCAAAGTCGGAGACGAAGTGGGGGAGATCCCGGACCGGCCAGGTCAGAAACCTAGCGACAATACGGCTCAAGAGAGCGATACAGTAGAGCATCACCCATCCGATGCATCCGTCTACAAAACAAGCAGACACTGCACCGATCTTATATGGACTAAAGAGGACGAAGACTACCTTAAGAAGTTTTTGCCTAATGATTTCGAAAAATACGTGGCGGCACTCAGCACCTATAACGACTTATCATCGGCTAGGAGGCTTTTCTTGATCAAGCGAGCCACAGCCTTAAGAAAGACAATTAACAAAAGACGTCAGAGTTCCTCCCCAGGGGATAAAGCCAGGACTGAAAAGAGGGTTAACATCGAAAGCAAGACCGCGGCCGACGCTGTTAAAGCGCAAACCAGTGCCGAGGTGTACGATGACTATGTAACGTATTGATTTTTAGGAATTTTTTATATTTCGCGTTTTTCGGAAATATAAATTAAATGGTTTACTACGCTTATTGTTTTTTAGTTACATTGTAAATAGTAAAGTCTGAAGGAGTTTTAAATTTATTGTACTTACCTGAATTTTACAAACATAATACCTGTTAAAAAGAAAAACCATAGTTATACTTACCTTTTTTGACTACTCTGTAAAGAGAAAATTGTATTAGTGTTTTTTGAACATTTGACCTGCTTCTTCCGCGATAATTTAACTTTAATTTAACCGCGGAAAAATGTATTTATGACAAGAATTTAAATAAACAAATTCAGTATCTGTTCTTATCAGCTTAATATCTGATACGGGTCCCATCGGGGCCCAAGATATTAAACTTATTTTTGGACGGCGGCGGAGAGGTCGGAGCTTGCTCCACCTCCGCCACGGGTTGGCCTGGTATTGCAGTTCTTCCAGGATCGGCCCACCTCGCTCAATGAATCTAAAATCAAACACCATTTATATATATATATATATATATATATATATATTCCTGACGTCATAAGAGGGAAAGTCGTCATTGGCTAGTCATCATTTTGAAGATTCGGACGGATTTGTTTTGTAATTTTTACCTTAATTGTCGTACGTTACCAACGGTATGATTTTTTTAAGTCACTTTCGTTACTAACAGGAGACATGATTAGGAGTTCACAGCCGGCCGCTTTTCGACATTCGCGTTGGCAACACGTCTTCCCCTTTAAAAAAAAATTACCCCCTCCCAAACCATGGTAACTCCGTTCTCGAAACGGACACCATATAAGTTATTTACATCGAGTTACCTAGCGAGGATTGCGGTACTATCGCTGTAGAAATAGGGGACTGTTAAAAGCGGGATGGTTTGGAAAAAACGAGTTTTTGTGTTGCTGATGCCGGGGCGCGTACTACGCGGCAACCACGGTCAATTCGTAGTGCCATATCTCATGACACTTCTCTACAGCTATTCTGGTAAGCGTGCAGGAGGAAACTCCGTATGATCATGATCTTACTTTTTCTAATTATCGATTAAGCACGGTTCCATGTTGCCACTTATTAAAAAAAGACCCAGAGAAAAGCGAAGATAAATTATCGCCTTGGCGAACTAGTTAGAAACAGCGTAAAAGAAAATATTTAACAATACACAAATTTTATTAAAAAGACTAAAATACCGCGTTAATGGAAAAAAAGAGGGATAGAGGAAGAGAGCAGCCACCGGCACGCCGTGTTCCCCGGTGGTCTCCCTCCCAAGAAATGACCCCACTCGACGCGGCTTACCGTCGTTGATGGGTCGAGAACCAATGTATTCCACGTGATATTACCGTTGACGGCTGAAAACGCTCGATGGCCGTCGATCTTTTTGTTTGAAATCAAGAAGTTGCCTTCTTTGGTCAGACGTGATGGTTATACACGCTGTCATCTCCAGCCACGAGCAATCTGCTTAAACATATTTATGAAATATATGAATGCTCAATCTCACTCTTTTTCTTTTTCAACCACCAAAGCCCCCTTTGCCGGTTATCGCTTCTCGGCCTTTTGGCTAAGATCAAAGTGTAGTATCTGTTCTTATCCGCGGAGAGAGCAGACGTGCGTCCGCATCGCTCCGTCGACGCGGTTTTTTTTCTCTCTCGTCTCGCGCGTTGCTGCCTTTTTCAAGGCGGCGGCCGTGATTCCCGTTTTCGTTGCCCGGCGCTAAGCCTAGTTCCGCGAAGTTGTGAAATAATTTGTGTTTGCCCCGTTTTTATGGTCGCTTTCTAGGCGCGTTTTAAGGTAACTTATAACCCCTTTGGGGGAGTTGTTTCTTTCGGCGTTTGTCAGCAATGGCAGCGTTGGTTAAAGCGCGTACCGCGCGTTTAGTTTCTGATGAAAGTGTAAGTTATTTGGATGTAGCCGAGGCCGTCTACAACCAAGCAGGTCCGGCAGCTTTCGAAACCCTGCAACCGCTCGGAAAGGGAATCTTCGTGATCGTGTTCGTCTCTCAAGTTCTCTATGACAAGTTTATGGAAAGCAACTGTTTATCTATAAAAGGTAAAGATTACGAATTACAAGGGATCGACTCCAATTCTCGTTGGATAACGATCAAAAACTTACCTCCGTGGATCCAGGCAGATACGGTGTGCACGGCACTGAAGGAATATGGTGATGTCGAAAAACACGAGTTTGAAACTCACCAGAACGTCCCCATTCTGAAAGGCGTCCGCAACGGCAATCGCAAAATAAAAATTAAAATGACGAAAGCAGTGCCGAACCTATGGAGGTTTAATAGAGGGCAATACTTGGTGACTTATTCCGGGGTTGTTCAATTGTGTTTCGGGTGTAAAAAGCCCGGACACAATCGAGCAAACTGCCCGGATAAAAAGACCAAGATGGCGAAGAAGTCAGAGAAGGAGAATGAGATTTCAACGAAGGCTAAGGAAGATGCCGTAGATACGACGGCCACGACGGCGGAGGAAGTCCCAGCCTCGCTGGTTATCGGTGAGATGATGCCTGTTGCTGAATACCCGGGGATTTCCTTCCCCCCTCTAGGAGCTTCTTCCAGCGGCGAGGATGCCGCCTTAGCGCTCTTCGATGCGATTTTTGACAGTTCCACAGCCAAAACGGGATTTCAACAAGTTGACGCGTCACCGCAGGTTTCATACACCAAGGCCCTGCTGAGTCCGTCCAGAAACCACCTACCGAACCCACCAGTCCCGATTTCAAATAGATATACGCCACTGAAGCGCCAAAAACAGGTTTCTCCTGGCAATGCGCAAGTATTGTCACCGAAGAAAGTACGTCAGGATAGTGACAGCCATTCTGACGGTGAGATTACATTTTAATGACTTTAAATTTTCTAGTTAAGCCCCACGTAATTTTTTCACATTTTAAGTGTTCGTCCCCCACGTAACTAATTTTTTATCTGTAATGTCTTGCCAATTTAACTGTAGTCATTCCATTCCAAGCCAATTTAACTGTAGTAACTTTTCTCTAGCCATATTAATTGTAGTACTGTTAGTATTAATAATTTTATAATGTCTCTTAACCTAATTATCGCTACTCTCAACGTAAATGGTTTGAAAAACGTAGTAAAACAGCGCGAAATCGCCGCTTTATTTTTATCGGGGAACTTGGACATTTTAATGATTCAAGAGACTCATTGGCGTGAAACGGACAATTGGAAATACATCCGTCAACAATTTCCAGATGTGTATATTTTGTACAGTAGTGCACAGTCGTCCTGCTCGACTGGCACTGCGATTTTAATTAAACGAAAATATCAAAACTCGATACGAGGTCTTCGGACTGATAACGAGGGTAGACTTATTAGCTTAAACTTAGAAATTAACAATTTTACATTTAGATTAATGTCAATTTACGCGCCGTGCGTTCCTAAAACCCGGCGTTTGTTTTTCAATAATTTGTATAACTATTTAGATGGTCATTACGATCACTTAATTATAGGTGGTGATTTTAATTGTGTCCTAAACCCGGATCTTGATAGAATCGGTGTAGGGGTTCACAACGATCCCAGTGTTATTGAACTTTCTCGTAATATTACTGACTTAAACTTAATTGACGTTTGGCGCTCGCGTCATCCGACTTCCAAAGAATTTACGTGGCACTCGAACGGTATACACTCGCGCTTGGACACGATTTACATCTCGAACAGTGACGTTTTAACTATTTCTAAAGCCAAAATTATCCCAGTGGGGAGTTTAGCTTCAAAAGTATCTGACCATGACATGGTTACGTTGCTCCTGGCGATCGGGGACAAACGTCCGCGGGGTTCGGGTGTGTGGAAAGTTAATCCGGCCGTACTAGTCGATAACGATCCTTTGAGGGTCCGTCTAACGCGGATCATTGAAAAAGTTGAGTCGGTTGCCGATTGGGAAAACTCCAAATTGCAACTCAAAGTTGCGCTGGTCAAGGAGAGCAAGACCCGCGCAGCTGAAAAACGCCAACGCGCCGCGTTTCTTCGCTGGGCCTTACAAAAAGTAAGCCGAGTGAAAAACCCGAATTTAGAGACTATTGCCGCCGTAGAAGACGTAAAATCTCTTCTTCAAGACGAGTACCGTCGACAATACGAGGAGCGTATGGACCGCGACATGGCCTCCACGCTCGAGGGCGAAGAAACTTTCTCCGCCGCTTTCTATCGGAAATATAGGAAGAAGCGCAAACACGTTGACATCACAGCTGCTACGGGTCCTACGGGACGAACAACTGACAGGAAAGAAATTCAAGATATATTCGTGAATTTTTACGCGTCTCTTTACGATGCCGACCAACCTACCGGAGATTTTTTGAACTCGGGGGCTGTCAAGCTTCCGACCTTAAGTGAAGAAGACAGAGACTCTTTGACGTCCCCGATTACTGAAGCGGAACTTACCAACGCTCTAGGACAAATGAAATGCGGTAAAGCCCCAGGACCAGATGGCCTAACAGTAGAGCTTTACAAATTCGTTTGGGGAAGCCTGAAACCTATTCTGGTTAAGGTTCTCAACACCATGCTAGAGAACGAGGAGATGTCGCCGGCTTTTAACAGTGGAGTAGTAACGCTCCTCTGCAAAGATGAGACTACCAAAGACAATCCATCTTCTTGGCGGTCCATCACCCTCTTGAATTTGGACCGGAAGCTCTTGGCCAAAGTGCTAGAAATCCGAATCTCAAGTATCGCGGCACCCTTGATAGGTCACGGTC